>NW_027367639.1:0-56241 GCF_046119375.1 Phyllobates terribilis
CGTTGATCTTTGCTTAGGTCGCGACGACAGTGACCTTGTGGTCTTAAGTTAACTTTGTTGATCGTAAGGATCTTTATAGTGCGGAAATAAACTTGAAGACACAATGTTCTGCAAACAAACTCGTATATTGCTTATCAATCTAGTTACAGTCTAGTTTCATACACAATAAAACTTCTAAGTAAGCTAGATCTCTAAAGCAACTATACTACTCTCTCTCACTTGTTTACAACGCCTGATTTTGACTAAATTTCTCTCTAATTTCGTCTCTGCTCGCCTCACTTTGCCAACCCTGACGTAATGCTATCTCTAAGGATATATATAGACCATCTAACATCTGATCTATAGAATCTACTCCTAAATCGAATATCTAAACTGAATTGCAACAACTAATCTTCTAGTTATAGAAGATATAAAATAAAGAAGAAAATAAAACATATGCTAAAAGATAATGTTTGTGCTAGATACTCATATCATTCCGTATCTAAGCGAATCTACTAAAACGTGAGAGACACGCTCTAGTATCTTCCGATCTTCTAAGTGCCGAAGGCAATGCGCTTTCGTCTTATAGTCTTGAGGTCGCTTTGATGGTATAACGTCTGCAGCGAGCTTCCAATGGCTTTAGCGACTATCTCCTATGCTTGGCACTAGTGTTCTTCGTTGATAAGTCTTTACAGCTTAGACTTTACAACATCTTATATTAGACAAATACTTGTCTGTGATTGTCGCGAGCTTCTCTGTCATTAAAGCGACTTCTGTATATAGTCGCAACCTCTGATTCATGCATAGCGACCTGCTCCTGATCATCGCGACTTGCTTTCCATGCTCTGCTCCACTCAATACGCTTCCCAAGTACCTGTACTGAGTAAACTCATGTAGATGTTAAAAGCAAGTGTTTGTTATCATTAAAACTAGAGAAACTGAGGTAAAGCAATAGTAGCTTGACCTAACAGAGATAGTCTTAATAGTTTTAGGGTTGGAGTCGTTGGTAAGGACTGTTAGGACTAGTTGACCTGATTAGCTAATTATGAACATGGATTGGGACAAAATTAGCATATAATTGAGAGAATGAACCCAATTAGCAATAAGATGTCAAGGATCAAACCCATGAATCCGTAGGTAGATGCTTGGTGACCAAAGTATTTGCCTTTATCAGTTTCTAGATTACTTAGTTTCATTATATTTCCCATATTTCCCTTCTTATTACCTTAAAGATAATTATATTAAAATACAAGAATCGATCCATTGACTCCTTGTGGAATTCGACCGCTACTTACCGCTTTACATCTGTATAGTAGTTTGAAGGGAAATTACTTTGATAGCGCTCGACGACGGCCCTTCAAAAAATTGGGGATCAAAAAGGTGTCACTAGCATCAAGGGAAACCCAAGGAGTCGCTCTCAAGCTCACTTGTGTACTTCAGAAGGTCGAGGACAACGATGTATTAGAAAATGAAGAAGACCAGGAAGTAGAAATGATGACTAAGCTAGTCCAAGATGATCTTCAAGAAGATGTTTGGAATCACTAGCAATGACAGAGATCAAAAGGAATACAAGCCATTCAACATCAAGAGCATCACATGCTACAAGTGCTCTGGTAGAGGACATCTTTCTAGGGATTGTCCCAAGTGCAAAGATAGATCTTCAGGAGGAACAATGTGGATCTTAAACACCTCCTAGGAAAGCCTTTGTCAGCTTATGGGGCGATTCTGATGATGAAGTCAACATTGGTGAAGATCATGAGAACTGATTCGTAGTTGCTCAATCTAGTCCAGACCCAGCTCCTGAACCTGAAGTTGAGGTAAGTATCCTTGAACCAGAAACCTATACTGGATATCTTCCATACACCCTCTCTCTCTTTATCTATGGGTGTGCTCGATCAAGCGAGTCTATCTGAGGACAAGCTTGATTTGAATGATTCCATTTTCTGTAAGTTTGTTATGACTTTATATGAGGATAAGCTCTTTCAAGCGAGTCTTGAGAAAGGCAAGCTTGCCTTTGAGCGAGTCATATAAGATTCTTCATGTACGTACAAAGTCATTAAAGGCCAAATATGAACAAGCAAGTGCACAACTAGTGTTACCTAACAAAGGTACACCTCGTCCAGTTCCATGTCTCCATGATGATGACTATTCTGAGCGATTATGAAGATGAAAATTCTACCTTTCAATTCTGGAATCGCTAGCTCTAACGTTACTACGAAGTCAACACTTTGTTGGGAACACTTTTGCTTGATTTGATCTTGCAGGAAAGGATGCAGAGTAGAAGGCAGAATGAAATATCTAAAGCTACTCTCATTCTTGACAAGAAGAAGGAGTCTTCTATCTCCTTCAATGTTAAATTGAAGAAATCAAGCGTGTTCAAAAACTAATAAACATCTCTTTCACTCTTATCATACAGGAGGTGTATATCATGTGGTAAAGTATTAGCTTCTGCCAAAGCGAGTCTCACTCAGTGTTAAAGCTACATCTATTTTGTCAAAGCGAGTAGATTCAATTTATTCTTTTACTCAACTCGCTGACTATAACTAATACTTCCAGAAGAGTCAAAGCTGCAATCCATCTCTCTAAAAGGCGCTTTACTTGGATATCTTTATAAGCCTTTAGCCTCTGCGGGTTTTCTTTCTTATCATATTAGAAGAACAAGAGATGCACTGTAAGTTCTCTTATACTTTGACTATGAATTATGCTTTTTTATTCTACTTTGGGAACTTTAGTTGGATTGTGTTGCTTGGCTTGCTTGATTTTCATGCTTATCTTCACACAAGCCATTCTAGGTAAGGTAGTATATTGTATGAAAGCTATTGATTATAGTCTCAACAAACTACATGCTCTTCTTATGTGCCACAAATAGAGAATGGTAATCGTCTTCTTGCCTTATTACATGTCTAAGAAATGATCCATTCCTATGGTGTCCCTAGACTAAACATTAATGTAACGGTTCCTAACCCCCTGATTAACTCCACAAAAGGAAGTATTCATTTAGTGTAAATGCCAGTATCCCTCTTATGCACATACGCTATATATACATTAAATGCTGAGTGTGAGCATGTTATGTCCCTTCTTATGAAATGTGCATTTCCTGTTAATCTTTTACGTGCTTAAATGATACATTGGGTGCATATATACACTTGTTTACACTCCTAAGCATGATCAAACCCTTGTGTAAGAGTCGCTCCAAGGCAGTCTGAGTCACTTTTGGGTTTGCTTAGTGAAGATGGTTTGCTTAATGAGGAAGGCAATCTGTTCCGGCTCTAAAAATGAAATCATAGACATGTAATCCTGTGATCTAGAATAAATAGATTCGGAAAGGCTACGTGGCTCTGAGGTCTAGTCTAAATGGATTTAGAAAAGCCACACTTAGACATCACAAATCATCATAGTAGCTTGCGGAGAATTGTTTGTGGTTGCTCCAGCGAGTCTATTGCAGAGACACTAGTCACTCAGAAATATTCTTCAGAAAAGTAAGTCTACATGTAGCCGTTGCAAGCCTCATCGATTCTAGCCATAAAAATAGAGTCATTGTAATCTAGCCGTTGGAGAGTAGCCGTTGCGAGATCTCAAATGGAGATCTCAGTGATTGATTTGGTGAACGAATCTTACTAACGAAGGAAAGTGAGTCTATATAAACACTGGTATTTCCTCAAAATGACTTTTACCGTGTTAATTATATTTCTCTCTCTCTGTGCTACTACCAATTTATCTCTCGTTACACCTTCTCTCAAAATATAAGCTCCTCGAAAGGCCAAAGCAATCATTTCCAAACCCTTAGCTCCTCAAACGTTAACAATGACCGATAAATCACTCCTTGCCAATCTTACCAAAGAACAACTCCTTGAAGAGCTCGATCGGGTTAGGAGAGGAGATATTGAAGAGATAGTACATTGACGTCACTTTAGCTTCTCATATATCGATAGAGTCTCCAGTGATTACGAAGAAGGTAGCGTCTCCATCTCCTTCACCGCCTCTATCACCGTCTCCATAGAAGAAAAGCTGCTCAGATTACTGAGAATCCGGAGCTTGGTGAAAGTCACTCCGCTGCTACATGCAAAGGAATCATTCCAATTACAGATCCAGTACTTCGGTCGCCAAGGTGTTGATAGACCTTGAGAACATTAAATCAGAGGTCTTTACTACTCTAGCAAAGACAGGTGATCAGTTCCTTCTCACTTCTTCTTCCAAGCCTGCCTTTTCTCTAGATGCTTCGTTCCAAGATTTGGACGACAAAGCTTTCTCTCCAGAGTAGCACAAATTCTTAAAGATGCAAAAAGCACGTCTAAAGATGCTGGCAAGCGAAAGCTAGAGGATATTGAAGAAGAATAGTTGCTTTCAGAGGAAGAGAATGCTGAATCGACTCCCATAAAGAAGGGCAAGAATGAGGTAAAGCAGAAAGCCAAGAAGAAGGCTAAAAAGGAGCCCAAGGAAATCAACCAGATTTTCCTCCATCCCTCTCGGCATCACCAAGAGAGACATACTGACTCCCTTTATTGTGCCCCCGGATATTCTAAAGGAGATAGAGGATGCTTCTGTTTCAGATAGGTTCCGTTATTTGTTGAAGATGCAGAACCGGGACACGCTCAAGACTAAAGTGAGCAAAGTGAATCTCGACCTGGTAAGGCAGTTCTACTCTTGCTTTACTAATTCTTCTTCAGCTTCTGGAGAGCCTTCCCATTATCACTTTCATGTGGCTCAACAACATTGAGGAGATTTTCAAGGTCAAAGACTTGGCAAAGGCAATTGGTCAGGATCCAGGACCTAATGGATCATTGGTTGGATTTGGGTGCTTGTTCAAGAA
This sequence comes from Phyllobates terribilis, assembly GCF_046119375.1. Classification (NCBI taxonomy): domain Eukaryota; kingdom Metazoa; phylum Chordata; class Amphibia; order Anura; family Dendrobatidae; genus Phyllobates; species Phyllobates terribilis. Next base: position 4,790 of record NW_027367639.1, read on the forward strand.
GAACTATCCAAGCGGCTCAACATCAATCAAGGAGGAAGTTTTTGGGACAAACGTGCCAGCGACTCCGAAGACCGAGCATCTATCAACGTCCAAGCGGCTCTTGCACTATTTTATAGTGAAGAACATTACTCCTGCAACACCAACCTGGATCTCGTGACCATATCTAAATGTTGCATCATGGCTCAGTGTCTTAGAGGTGAGCTCATCAACACTGCCCAGATCATGTTCTCTCACATGGTTCTATCTAGAGCGCATCACGGCAGTCTTCTACCTTTCCCGCACATCATTGCAAGGATGATGAAGAACGAAGGTCTATATAAGCGGAGTATATAAGACCATCTTCAATGACATCCTCACAATGGAAAAGGTAACCGAGCTAGTAGCCAAGCCAACCAAGGTCACTGCCATCGGCAGCCAGCTCTTCCAGAACCCAATCTAAAGAGCCAACTCCTCCTTCTGCTAGAGAGTCTACCAGTGTTGTATCTGCTATCCAGAATCTGATCTCCATAGTTGAGAAGCGACTTGTTGAGATCCAGACACAACTCCAACTCATGACTGAACGCCAAGAAGAGTAAACCAACATCAATCCAAAAATTGGTGTCTCTTACCAGACAGCGCGATGCTTAGGGTGCTTAATGCTTGTGTCTATTTTGCTTCTCTATGTGTTTGTTTTTGCATGTTTCCGTGTTAACTAGTAATCATAGGACCCTGCAGATCTCATATGGTGTAAGGATATTTTGATTGATAATAGTATGTTTTTGCCTCTATAAACAATGTGCTATTCTACATAGTTACTCCTTGCGATTTTGTGCTGAAAGTCTTGATTTGTTTGATTAATAAGTTATCTTGTTACCCTTTCCCACTATTAGTTCCATTTGCTTGAATTATCTAGCATATTTTATGATGTCAAAGGGGGAAGTAAAACAGGTAAATCTATTCGACTAATTGGGAAGAGTTTAGACCATCTTGGTCTACGGGGGAATAAAGGTATACTTGCTAAGTGCCTTTAGCAAGATTTTGCAGATTTGGCCAATCTGTCAAGTATCAGTTTAAGCTTTCATTTCATATCTTATGCTTAACTGAGTACATTTTGAAATATATGTGCTTACACTGTTTAAGTGTTTGTCATCATGAAAAGGGTGAAATTGTTAGTTTAAGCCTGCTCAGCTTAAACACTTCTCTTGTTTTGATGATGAAAAACATAAAATTGAATGTTTCTTGTGTATGATGAGCTTTACAGGTATAGCTTTAATAGCTGAAGAATAGCTTTGACACAAGCGACCAAGCTAGAGACTAGCTTTGTGCCTTACGAAGACAATGAGTCTCGCTAAGGTAGTGGTGACCAAAACAGAAGAAAAGAATCAATATAGAAGTGAAGTCTGTTGAAGGCAAAGGACTAGCGCAAAAACAAAGAGAGTCGATGCGAGCTAGTGAATCCTATGCTTCAACATCAGAGTGAAACCAAGTGAAGTGGAGTACCCAAGTGGAAATCCTGCACTAGCGTGTAGAGTATTCGGTCTAGGCGAAGGGAAAGACGTGAATCTCAGGATAGAACTAATGTGTTTCTACCTATGGAGAGTGAGGAGTGTGGATCGCCAAGCTGGATAAATAGGAAGCGTGATGAATGATGTGGAGCGGATTGCTAGCATGGACATAGTTTGTTACAAGGGTTGTTGCTCAAGAAAGGAAGAAACACGTGTGGAATCTGGTAGAGTTCCTTGGTGGAGTGGTCACACGGATTGTCAACGTGGCAATCTTCTTTGTTGCAATATTGCATAGGTTTTCCTTACTTGAGGAATAAGTTTGGAATTCTATAAATAGGTGTGATAGGAGAATGTTAGCACACACGAACTTGAGAATCTCATGGGTGAGAAACAGTCTAGCTTGCTTAGGAGAAGCAATGTAGGGAAAAAACACAAAAGGATCTGAAAACTTGGAAGTTAGTATAGTTGAGTGTTTAGGAGAAACACAACAGGACTAGAAATCTAGGAAGTGAGTACGATTGAGTGTTTATGGTGAGAAGTTAGTGATATCAAAGGGAGTAAGTGTGTCAATTCACCTTGAGAGTAGCAATAGGAGGAAACCTTGTATAGAGCTAAAGAGCAATTGTATTGAGTGGAGAGTTGTAAGTAATTGTAATTTTCTGTTTGATTTAATCAGTATATTGGTGAGTTTCATCCCAGGCTTAAGTTTAATCCAAGGGTTCTTACCTTACCACAATTTGTGCATGTTGAGTTGAACTTTCTATCTAACAATTCAAAGTTCATATTGTGGAAAATCCCTTCAATTCCCCATTTATAACATACTCTCTTTGTAGCGTGCTGTGTTTAGAAAGGGAATTAGACTCTCTTTAAAGTGTTTTCAACTTCCGCATCTATAAAACACTTAATCTAGTCAATAGAGCTACTCTTTTATAAGAGCTAGTCAATATAAGCTACTCTATCCTATTCAGCAAACGATTCATCTCTATATCTACTTGCTGAATTTGATCCTTGTACACTACCTTTGTAGCTACATGCACTTCGGGTATAAGAGTAAGTGTGACATTATTTTCATTAACTTTTATCACACTTAAAGATAGTCTTCTGTATCTTTTCATGATCTTCTTTATCTCATTCGAAAGTGGTGATCGTCTTCTTGCCATGAGATTCTCTTTCATGATCTTTTCTTTCTAACTTGCTATATCTGAACAAGAACTGACTAGCTTGACATGTATATTGATGCAAACATATTACTATCTTTTGTATCTTGCATGCTCTTCTTTATCTCATTCGAAAGTGGTGATCGTCTTCTTGTCATGATATAAACCCCAAGACATGATCCACTTCTAAGTGTCCCTAAGCTGACTTTAATGATATGCTTTCTAATTCCCTGAAAACCCCCTCTATAGAAAGTATGCATTATTGTGACAAAAGCCAGTATCCCATTTATATGCACATGATCATACATGAAATATTTGAGTGTGAGTGACCCTTTATATGTGCATTCTATTCCTCTTAGTTGCGCTTTGTTTTTCATGATAAGCTATTGTATAATAACTCAAGTGTGATCCTACTTCTTCCGGTATAAGTAACTAAGAGCCAATTGATCAAGTGAGTGGCGAATCAACTACCTCGAAGCCCTGCACAACTATCCTAATCAAGTGCGAGGTAAAAGCTGAAGTCAATGCATTACAACGGTGATCAAATATATCTTGTTTAGTGTTGCTTAAAAAATTAGAAGCTTGAGACCATTGCCTAGCAACTCTTTATCATTTGGCACTAAGACAAGCGAAGTAACTCAAGAGAAGAACTCAAATCTTTTTGTAAGAGTTGGTGAACATATCGAGGAAGAAGGTGATTTGAGTTGATACTATAACTTTCTTTCGGAATATTCTTTGCGTGACTATTTGATAGACTAGTTAGGATTCCAGCTACAAAAGGCGTAAGGATTATCATATATATATATATACAATATGCCTTTGATTGATTATAGTGATATGAGTGCTTCATGGTTACAGTCTCGCTTACTTGCTCTTTGTATGCATGTTATATTGGTTAAGCATGACTGAGTAGCTCACTTATAGTTCCCTTTTATGAATTAACTACGTCTTTTCGATGATGCCAAAAGGGGAAGTAAACGGTTTTGGTAGGTGAAGGATTGAGGTAGAATACTCTTTTCCTCATCGAATTGAGAAGAATTTAGACCAGCTCGGTCTAAGGGGGAATAAAGGTATACTTGCTAAGTGCCTTTAGCAAGATTTTGAGCAGATTTGGTAAACCTGTCAAGTATCAGTTTAAGCTTCATTTCATATCTTAAGCTTAACTGATTATGTTTTGAAAATATATGTGCTTACAATGTTTAAGTGTTTGTCATCATCAAAAAGGGGGAAATTGTTAGTTTAAGCTTGAGTAGCTTAAACGTTTTGGTTGTTTTGATGATGCTAAACATAGCATTTGATGTCTATTGTGTGTGAGAAGGTTTCCAGGACTAGCTCGAGGAGTTAGGAGAATATCTTTGATGCAATCGAACAAGCTAGAGACTAGCTTTATGCCTAGAGGGGAAAGCGAGTCTCGCAAAGGCAATGTTGAATAAAGACTTCAGAAAAAGAACTTCCTAGGTGATGAGTTGTGAAGAACGTAGGACTCGAAAGAGTGAAGAGAGTCGCTCCGAGCTAGTGGATCGAGCTTCAAACTCATAGAGAAGTATACAAGTGGATCCAATGTAGAATAGTGCTCTAAAGTGGAATCCTACACCAATGACGTAGAGGATTTGGGCAAGTGAAGGGAAGGCCGAGAAGATAAGGATAGAGGGATGTGCGATTCCTACCTATGGATAGTGAAGAACGTGGATCGCCAAGCTAGGCGAATCAGAGAAGCGCGGAGTGGTGTGGAGAGGATTGCCAACGTGGACAAAGTTCTTGCTCAAGGAGAATGAAGAAGCGCGTGGGATCAAGTGGTGTTCCATGAGGCGGATCGATCATACGAATTGCTAGCGTGGATTTTCATTGCAATTGTTGTATAGTGTGTTTCTTTACTTGGAGGATAAGCTTAGGAAATTCTATAAATAGGTGCAATAGGTGTTGTTAGTGCACGCGAAAGAGAGAGAGTGAGAATAGAGACGAACTTGAGAGAGAACCGATCTGAGGAGGGAAAACCCATATAGAAACAGAAGAGGTCTAGGAAAACATAGAGAGAAGTGAGTAACAGCTGAGTGTTTAGGGTTAAGAGCGAATTGGTGAGAGTGGTTGCTAGAGGAAAGCTACTCTTAGCCATGTCTCTTAGGTTCATATAGTTCGTCTACATACCTGTTGAGTAGAGAAGATCACTTGTATTGAGCTGAACGTAGGTTTTATTGAGTAGGAGAGTTACGAGTGTTGTAATTCTCTTGATTTAATATAATCTATTTAGTGGTGAGTTTTATCCTAGGCTTAGTAGAAGCCTAGGGTTCTCACCTTGAGGAAAATCTTTGCATTTCAGTTGAAATTACTATCTAACAATTCTAAGTTTAATATTGTGGCTAATCTCCCTTTTCCGCATTTCTAACACACTCGCTCTATATCTTGTTGTGTTTACTTTGGAGATTAGACTAGCTTAAAACGTGTTTTCAACTTCCTCATTATTTTAAACACTTTAGCTAGCTGGTTAAGCTACTCTTTTATATGTGTTAGCTAACACAAGATACTGTATCTAATTAGGCAGCGAGTCTTTTATATACTAATCTTGCTAGATTCGATGCTTATACACTACCTTGTGTATTGTTTTGACCACTCAAAATCACAATTGGTATCAGTGAGAGGTTGCTCATATGCATTGATTGTTCTATCTGTTATATCTCTCTCTTGTGTTGAATCATGGAGAATAGGCAAAATGCTCTTGTTATAAGACTGCTCAGAAAAATATTGAAGGAACAAGGCGATTTCAAAACCAAAGAACAACCGACAACACTTTGCAATTCAACCGATGGTGTTCTACCTCCAGATTCAAGTTCAAGCTCAAGCTCTGACTCACCGTGCTTCAATTGCATATGTCATGGACATACGACCAAGGAATTTACGAAGGAGAAGCCTATGTCCAGTAAGGTCTTATGGGAGAATCGGACGATGAGCCAAATTATCAAGTAACCAAAGGTACTTGTCTAATAGCCGCGGAAGACTCCGTAGCCGAGGAAGACATTAAGGTAGACTCTCTAGACTTTGAGCTACTTCCTAAGAAAATCCTTGTTGATGTCTTAAATGAGTTGGTCATAGATCAATAAGTTGTTTGTGCTCGAGAGGAATCTAAACAAAAAGAACTTTGTGATCTACAAGAACAAATAGATGAGTTAAAAAAACAATCGTCTACAAAGCCAGTCCTTCTTACCAAATTCTGCGAGCTTTGTAATGACAATGGTTTAGATTCTGTCCAAAGCAATAACTCAACTATTGTGAGCATGATTAATGAAGTTCTAACCAAGCTAGATGATCTAGCTATGTTTGTAGAAGACAAAATTGTTAAACAAACAGTTTTAATGAAAGCTAGACCACGGTTAGGTTTCAATAATCATGATTTATTCAACTCAATCCCTTCTCTATCTAGCGAGCTACATGATAAAATCATAAAAATAGACAAGGAACTTCACTCTTGTAGAGCAAAAAAACTCATACTTACAAAGCAAAGTGAATTTTCTAGAGAAGAGACCAGCTAAGGACAACAGTGGTTCCACGGAGAGAAAGCGCATAACATGTATATCAAAAAAGTGCAATCTCCTCCGAACACTCAGCCTCTTACACGACGAGAACCATCTCGCCCTGGTAAAGGCAAATAAGGTTATATTCGATATAACCATTATTATACTAACTGCAGGAACAATGATCACAAAAAGCATGAGTATGAGTGCTTAAAAGAGCTTAAACAAAGACCCTATAAGTCTATTATGGATAAATCCAATGGCCCGCTCAATCAAGCGAGTCTTGGAAAAGACAAGCTCAATCAGAGCTAGTCATCTAAGGCACAACTTGTTTGAACTAGGTCCTCAAAAGCCAAGAACGGACAAGCCAAAGCACAACGTGCGTTATCCTCTAAAGGTAAATCTCGTCAAGTGCTAGATCTTAACGATGACACTTATTATGAGGAAGCTCCCAAAGCTGTGAAGATGAACGTTCTACCTTCCATTTCTGGAGTAGCTAGTGCTAACCCACCCAACGAAGTCAATGCTTCGTTGGGTATCCAAAGCTTGATCTTATTTTTACAGGTTTGGAAGAAAGAGTAGATACTTAATGAACAGACGTAGGAAGAGCGAAAGATGAATATGTTCTGCATACACATAGGAGAGCGAAAGATCACTATGTACATAGCCATGCAGGGAGCGAAAGATCACTACATACAAGGGATATATCTTAAACTACTCCAAGCTACAAGGAGGATGTCTTTATCTCCTTCAAGGCTGAACGAAAGAAATCAAGCCTGTGCAAATGGGTAATACACGTCTCCTTCATTCTTTTTTTACAGGAGGTGTACATCGAATGGTATAGTATTATCTTTATTCATAGCGAGTCTCACTTATTGATTAAGTTTCATACTACTTCAAAGAGAGACTCCGATAGTTTAAGCGAGTCTCTGAGGACTTTGAGCGATTATTTATTTTTGCTTGCCGAACTATATCAAACAAACTGCTACCAATGTTGGAAGCTTATTGATAAAGGTGAAGCTTACTCACATACCAACATAAGATCAAATTGCTGATATCCGCACTAAAGTGCTAAACAATGTACCTTTCTTAAATCTGAGACTTCAGTTGGGCTTAATTCCTATTAATTAGACCATTCGTCCACTAGCCGTAAATTCTTTCAATTTTTTATGTTTACACATACTAATTTTTCATTGGGAACTTAGGATGAGATTCTCTTTCATGATCTTTTCTTGCTAACTTGCTATATCTGAACAAGAACTGACTAGCTTGACATGTATATTGATGCAAACATATTACTATCTTGTGTATCTTTGCATGCTCTTCTTTATCTGATTCAAAAGTGGTGATCATCTTCTTGTCATGATATAAACACCAAGACATGATCCACTTATAAGTGTCCCTAAGCTGACTTTAATGATATGCTTTCCGATTCCCTAGAAACCCCCTCTACAGAAAGTATGCACTATTGTGACAAAAGCCAGTATCCCATTTATATGCACATGATCAATACATGAAATATCTGAGTGTGAGTGACCCTTTATATGTGCATTATATTCCTGACAGGCGTTTTACCGGTCATTGGTCCTGTCAAAGATAAATCCAACTAACTATCCACTAGTGAAGCGGTAAGTCGGAGTCGATTCCTCAGGGAGCCACAACGATAGTTTATTTCAATTGTGTTATCAATAGTTACAAAAGGGGGTTTTTGGTTTGTAAACTTATGAAAGCAATAGTAACTAAATGCGTTGGATTTGTTAAACTTATAATGATGGAAAGCTCACTCTTTCAGTCTCAGCACATTATTCTTATGGAAAGTTGATCATCGAATTCTAATAAAGTTATGTTCTTTCAAATAAATAATCTAGTTGTCCTACTCTTTGTTCGTAAATAGCAACTAGTCCAAATAGTCCTAGAAACCCTTGTTGTATGCAATAACCAAAGAAATCCTAAGGTTCAACTACTCAACAACATAAAGATTAAAGATAAGAAGGCCTATGCAATACCATTAGCAAATCACCGATACTCGACACAGGTTTATAATCTATACAAAAGAAGCACTCGCAAATAGTCTATGCTAATTCTGATTGCTACCTAAAAGACAAGACTTTTTCAAATCGAATTATCAAGCCTAGCAATATGAAGGATAATAATCAACCTAGTTGTACACCTAGATAAAATCAATACCAATCAATGACAATAATCACAAGAGAAAATAAAACAATGCTAAAAGTATTATTAGAACATAAACATAGAATTCTCACAAACAATTCCTAGAATAATAGCCTCAACCTAAGAGTGAACTCGTAGGAACTTAGCCAGAAATAGCCAAGAGAAAGCTATACATGATTATGGATAAACTAACCAGGGATGAAGGTGGAAGCTGGTAGAAAGGTGGCAGCTTTCTTCTTGGTTGCTGAATTTCTAAGAACTTGATTGTGAAAAGTGGCCAAAGATTAACTAACTCCTTCTAACATAAAAACTAAGGGTTTATATAGTACCCAGCCTAAGAAATATAAAATAACTGAATTATAAAAGATAAAATGGGAAAAACTAATAAAAACTGATAAATTCCCGGGCTTAGATCTGCATTTTGGGCCGGGTCCGTCGAAAGTCGAGGTCGCTACATGAATGTCACGGTCGCTACTTTTCTCCAGTCTTCCAGAAACGGCTTCACTCCCGATCGCTACTTCTGAGGTCGCGATCGCTACTTTCTTGTCGAGGCAAAGTCTCGATCGAGACATTATAGTCTCGACCACGACATCTTCTTCGAGGGCAAATCTCGATCGAGACATGAAAGTCTCGACCGAGACATCTTCTCCGTAGCTCGTCTTCGTCTTGTAACCTTCTCTCGGACTGGTCTTCGGTCTTCTGTAAGCTTCCGAGGCAGTTCGGCTTCGCTTCTTAGCTTCTCCATGGGTGTAGGTGTGGTAGTCTTCTCTCTAGCTCCGTCCCAAATGCACTAGAGGTGAGTACAAATAGGATCTCCATAATACAATACCACAAAATAACGCTTAAGAGCATCCCGCAAATCTAAAAGTGAAGAATCATACCGGATTCCGGGAATACCACTCAATATTCACCTAAACACCACTAATCCTAAGCTAATAGTCGCTAGTTACACCATATAATAAGCTCCTATCAAACCTCCCCAAACTTAAACCTTGCTCGTCCTCGAGTAAGCAAAATAAAACTCACTCCTCCTAAAAGCACAAAGGTCTACAGTAAGTGTAGAGAAAGTTTGCTAGCGACTATACTCCGAACTCCAAAGTGTACATAAGCACTAACCTACTCCGATCTAACTCCTTATGTCTTCGAGATGTCCTACCCAAAACCATCCTTATTTCTCCACCTTCATATGTCACCTTTCCAATACAATAGTAAAATCGAACAAAGTGGTGTGCTCTTAAGCACATGTGGAATCCTAATCTCCTCTAAGGGTAAGGGTACATAAATATGACATAATAGGGATAAAATCGAGTCTCCCACTCGCTTATACACTTCTTATTCCTCCTCTTCGAGTAATGTCCTAAACCAATATATATAATGATAAATCCACATATCACAACCACCAATCCTAATTTAAAATTCTGCATCATACAACCACAACAGCATGCATCAAACTCCAAGAAATAGTGAACTAATCCTAGAATCTAACTCAACCGCCGATATTATATATATATAGCAACCTAATAAACTAATGGAATGGTAGGCATGCAAAGTGTGAATAACAATATGCTCAAATAGTAGAGAGATAAAAGGCTAAAACTAACTCCTTATTCCTCCTTGGTGAATCCTAGAAACCCGAGACATCCTTCTACTCCCTTCTTATGTCTCATGCGCCATTAGATATGCAATCAATAAATTAATCACAAAACAATGTAATTCCGGCGCCCTTTCGGATTTTCACCAAATTCTAAGTGGTAGGATCTTTTCTTTTCTAATTCTTTTTTATTTTCCAGGCACCAACCTTTTCCTTTTTATTAAATTTTTGCTTGCCTGGTTTTTATTCTTTATTTTTCGTATTTTTTTGACTTTTTCGTCTATTTTTTGGTTTTAAAAAAAAAACAAAACGAATGCAATTGTTCAAGATGCAACATAAATTCTGGTACAGACTTGATCCAAATACGACTCAAAACAGTTCAGCAGAAATGATAAGCAAGAATATAGAAAAAAACACATAAACCTCCTCCTCGGTATGCTAAATCCCCTCCCCACACTTGAACAGCGCATTGTCCTCAATGCATCAAAAGAGACCTCATGAAATAGGGAGGGGGGAGGGGGGGGGGGGAATACCGCAATCACTCTGCAACGTCATCGTCATCACCATCATCATCAGACTCCTCCTCATCGTCGTCGTACACATCATCCTCGTCCCCAGCAGGTGGATCGGGATAGTTAGCTTGGAAGAGCTCCCACTGCTGCCGCTGATACACCCATTGCTGGTGCTGATACTTCTGGTCCCGCAGCATGTCCTCCCTGATGGCCGTCATGTCGGCCTGGAACCGCTCCTGGTTCTGGACGAGCGCCTGTGTAGTCATCCACATCTCTTGCTGTCTCGTCTAAATTGCCCTGATTGCCTCCGTAATCTGGCCCAACTGGTGCGCCATGTGGGTCCTCCAATACATCTCGTCAGAATAAGGCTGAGACCCAGACCCGCTCGCGCCAACGTCGGAATAAGCGTGCTGATGCTCGGGCGCGGGGGCAAATGGAGGTGGAGGTGCAAATGGAGCTGGAGCTGTGGCTGGTGCTGGTGCTGGTCTCGGTACGGGGAAATGCTGACCCTCAATAACGACATCTAGTGGGATGTATGAATCGGCCCATGACCCGAAGATGACGGGCTCCTCTCTGGGATAGGTAATCTGAAATCCGTGCCCGTACAAGTAGATGAGATCTGGGCCAACTCTCCGCAACCACTGGTTCATCGTGCACCATGACTCATCGTATAAGTGGCTCCCCCTAATAGGCTGATCTCGCGGGGGGGCAGCCGGCCTCGATAGCTAGGAGGGTGATCATTCCACCCACGGCGATGTCGCCGAACTGCGGCTTGTGCGACTCCTGACAGGCACGCACAAACTGGGTAGGCCAGTCGGGGACGAAGAACTCGCACTCAAACGAGAATGCATACATCAGGAAGAGCTAGTGGACTGAGATCTTGTTGTTCTCAGCCTTGTTTCTGAAGCACATCGCCACCACCTTGTGGATGAGGCGCCACTACGGAAAAGCGATGGAGGTATCTGTGGTGCGTCGGGTGTCATACGCCTCTCCCGATCCTCTGGTCCACCATTCCTTCACCGTATCATTATCCACGTCTCTGTCCCAGTTTCTCCTCTTAGTCACCCCAAACGCGTGCGCGATCTGCTCATGGGTGAGTCTTCATGTCCTGTTGCTCGACGGCCATTCAATATGCAACACCCAGTCGGTGCGGTCGTCTAAAGTCACGGACAAAGTACGGAGGAATTCCCGAGTGAAGTTCGGGAATGTGGGTGCACTCAACCCCAGGAAGCCCCCTAAGCCGGCCTTGGTGAACATCGTCCTGACCACCTCTTGCAATTTCATGTTCTCCAACAAAATCGAGTCCGGGAACCGAGTCTTGACGATTGCTTTGTTGTTGACGATCTGCTCTAACTCATCCGCGTTTCTCCTTTGTCTCTTAGGAGCCATTGATCACAACACAACAAAATTCCTAGCAAAGATATGGTGGTCAACACCAGAAATGGACAAGATCAGACCGCTCGAAGATACCTGAATCGCGTAGTTCTGGATGTCGCGGTCGAGACTGCAATGTCGCGGTCGAGACAATCGGGCCGTGGCAATGTCGCGGTCGAGACTCAGAATGTAGCGGTCGAGACTTCTTCTCGTAGTGAAAGTCACGGTCGAGACAACAAAGTAGTGGTCGAGACTGAAGAACACCGGATGAGTCTACTCAAATGTCGCGGTCGAGACCTAGGGAGTAGCGATCGCGACTCAAGAACATGGTCGAACCCTTCGTTTTTTTCGATCCCCTTTTTGGCTTCGTTTGGCCTCCTCTTCGAACACCACTTCAGATCTGGACTATATGACTAAAATCCGGCCTAATGGGGTGATTTTGTGGAGGAAAAACAAGGTTTTGGAGGGGATTTGAGAAATTGGGGTTTTTAGGGTTCTTGATGAATTTGGCCGATTGTGGACGAAATTGGGCGAATTTGATGGAGAGATTGATGGAGGGTTGTAGAGGTGATGATTTCAAGTGAAATAGAGGAAGAAATTTTGAGTTTTAAGGGATTTGTGAAAAATGGGTTGAGGGAGATTGTGAGTTTGTGAGGAAGAAGGTGAAAGGAAGAAAGGGGAAAGAGGGGGGTCTCGGCCGAGACATAGGCCGAAACTCTTGGGTAATTTTCGAAAATAACATTTTTTTTACGGGACGAGTCGCGGTCGCGACATAAAGTCGCGATCGCGATTTTTGTACTCGAAGCGGAATTTTCGCGTTTTTCTCGTCTGCTGCTTTCTACATGGTGGTCTCGTTATTTTTCCTGAAACAAAAACATTAAAAACAAACAAACAATAGGGATTAGCATTAGTGAAAATCCCTCGGGTTGCCTCCAGGTCAGCGCCTTATTTAACGTCGCGGCACGACGTACAACAACTCATTCAATGTTTTTCAATCCTTTCTGGATCGCATCGTCTAGCAATAACTTCTTGAACCATGGATGGAAAGGTTTGAACCTTAGACCATTTTCCTCTTTCACCACCCATACTTGCTTGGGCTTCTTATCCTTTTTCTTTTCCCCACTCTTATTCTTGGCTCTACTTTTCTCCTTTCCTTTTGCTTTCTTGGGGACCTGCACAACAACTTTAGCAGGTTTCTTTTCCTGTTTGGTTAGCGAGGTGGGGCCACTGCTCAAAACAACATTAGATCCTAGCTCGGAAATTTTAATCACATCATTTATACAGAATACAGAGCTATCGTCTAGGGATTGTGCTTTAGTCCCAAAAATATTGAATTTGATCACATCCCCATTAAATTCGAGCGTAAGCGCCCCGATATCTAGATCTAGCTTAGTCTTAGATGTCCGCATAAATGGTCGACCTAGAAGGACAGGTGTAGCATGCGTCTCATGTTTATCATCTAGCACATAGAAATCCGCAGGAAAAATAAGGTTTTCTACTTTAACCAACACATCTTCGACCAACCCTCTTGGGTAGATCATAGATCCGTCGGCTAGGTGCAAAACAATCCGTGTTTTACTCATGCGCCTTAAATTTAACGATTCATAAACTGAGTAAGGTAAAATGTTTATCGAAGCCCCTAAGTCTAACATAGCTTTATCAATTCTAGTTTGACCTATGGTACAAGGGATGCTCACCATTCCTGGGTCTGCGCGCTTAGTAGCCATCTTCGGCTGGATGGCTGCGGAGACCCTTCCGCTTACCTGTACCTACTGCCTCCCTTGCCGCTTCTCATTTGCTTTCATAGTGCACATCTCCTTCAAACGCGTAGTAAAACAGGGCACCTTTTTGGCGAGTTGGAGTAGATAGCTATTCCCCTGGCATTTCCCAAACCTCTTGAGGATCGCCTCATCATCCCGAACGTCATCCTCAGAAAGTCACGGTCGAGAGTCTATGTCGCGGTCGAGACTTTTTTTGGAAAAATTTTCGATGTCTGGATTACCGCCATCTCGATCGAGACTCTGAAGTGGCGATCGAGAGTTTTCCTCGAAGCCAATGTCGCGGTCGAGAGTTTCATGTAGCGATCGCGAGTTTCTCTTGGGGTTAAAGTCGCGGTCGAGACTTTCATGTCTCGGTCGAGACTTTTCTGCAAATTCGTCCTCCTCGTCCTTTTCAGTGGCCCTTTGCTCTCCTACCGTCGACATTACACTTACATTCTCTCGCAGTGCTGCTACGGCCTGAGATGGTAACTTTCCCGAGCCTTGCTTTTGAATATTGTTTACCGCCTCCGCTATCTGAGCAGCCTGCTTCTCTAAGCTCCTTATGCTTGACTCCGTCATTTGTACGTGTGCTGTAAAATGTTTGGACAAGGATTCGAGCATCTCCCTCAGCGATTGTTCCTCGTTCTTTGGTTGGTATGGCGCACGGTACTGATTGTTGAATTGGTACGGCCTGTTCTACGCCCCGGATGAATCTCCCCATCTAAATCCGGGATGATCATTGCCTCTCGGATTATAGTTATTCTCTCGCTGGTTATAATTGTTGTTATTGTTTTCAAAGCGAGGTCAGAGAGGTCCATATCCTCCTACAACGTGCACTTCCGCGATGGTCTGGTCCTGGAGTTGCGGGCACATGTCGGTGGGATGAGTCTCATCCGCACAAATGCCACAAACTCTCGCAGGCTTAGCATTACCGACGGAGAGGTTCTTTATCATACTCTTGAGCTCGGCTATCTCGCTCTTCCACTCAAGCTCTCCGGAGCTCACCACATTAGCTCCTTTCCTCGTGTACGTCCTCCTGAAGCTCCTCGTTCCTTCCTCTATCTCATTCAATCGTGCTCTAGCTTCGGAGGGAGTTAAATTTAGCACGCTCCCGTTGCACGCAACATCCACCAATCGTCTCTCATTATCTAGCAATCCATTATAGAGGTGGGTTACCAAGTCTTTCTCCTCAAACCTGTGGAACGGGCAGCTCGCACACAGTCTCGCGAACCTCTCCACATAATCATACATCGTCTCAGCGTCCTGCTGTTCCACCATTGCAACCGCCTTCTTGGACGGGAAGTACTTGTTGAGGAAGGCTTTGTGAAGCTTCTCCCATGTGTCGATACTCCCGGTGGGCAGCAAGTAATACCACTGGCGCGCGGTATCTTTCAGCGTAAGACCGAAGGCTCTCATCTTTATTTGCTCCTCCGTGACGTTGCTCGGCTTACTGCAGTTGCAGATGTCGTGGAACTCACTGAGATTCATACTCGGGTCCTCCCCAACTAGGCCATGAAACTTTGGCAGCAAATTGATGAAGCCGGTCTTTAATTCGAACGTGACACCATCATTCAGGGCAGGCAGCGTCATGCCTAAGTGTTGTTGCGTCAGATCAGGGTCTGTCAGCTCTCGCAACGTTCTGGCCGCCATTGATTCTATTACCAAATTCTGTAGGGATTGTCAAAGATTCCGCAGGTGCGTCCTCTATATATCTGGAATAAAATCAAGTAAATCGGAATTAGTGGCTCGAGTGTGGACCATAAGATAGGTCCACACCAAGATAACACAAATAGAAGCAAACTATGACAGTTGGCTCCGCGACAACGGCGCCAAAATTTGACAGGCGTTTTACCGGTCATTGGTCGTGTCAAAGATAAATCCAACCAACTATCCACTAGTGAAGCGGTAAGTCGGAGTCGATTCCTCAGGGAGCCACAACGATAGTTTATTTCAATTGTGTTATCAATAGTAACAAAAGGGGGTTTTTGGTTTGTAAACTTATGAAAGCAATAGTAACTAAATGCGTTGGATTTGTTAAACTTATAATGATGGAAATCTCACTCTTTCAGTCTCAGCACTTTATTCTTATGGAAAGTTGACCATCGAATTCTAATAAAGTTATGTTCTTTTAAATAAATAATGAAGTTATCCTACTCTTTGTTCGTAAATAGCAACTAGTCCAAATAGTCCTAGGAACCCTTGTTGTATTCAATAACCAAAGAAATCCTAAGGTTCAACTACTCAACAGCATAAAGATCAAAGATAAGTAGGCCTATAAAATACCATTGGCAAATCACCGATACTCGTCACAGGTTTATAATCTCTACAAAAGAAGCACTCGCAAATTGTCTATGCTAATTCTGATTGCTAACTAAAATACAAGACTTTTCAAATCGAATTATCAAGCCTAGCAGTATGAAGGATAATAATCAACCTAGTTGTACACCTAGATAAAATCAATACCAATCAATGACAATAATCACAAGAGAAAATAAAACAATGCTAAAATTATTATTAGAACATAAACATAGAATTCTCACAAACAATTCCTAGAATAATGGCCTCAACCTAAGAGTGAAATGTAGGAACTTAGCCAGACATAGCCAAGAGAAAGCTATACATGATTATGGATAAAATAACCAGGGATGAAGGTGGAAGCTGGTAGAAAGGTGGCAGCTTTACTCTTGGTGGCTGAATTTCTAAGAACTTGATTGTGAAAAGTGGCAAAAGATTAACTAACTCCTTCTAACCTAAAAACTAAGGGTTTATATAGTACCCAACCTAAGAAATATAAAATAACTGAATTATAAAAGATAAAATGGGAAAAACTAATAAAAACTGATAAATTCCCGGGCTTAGATCTGCATTTTGGGCCGGGTCCGTTGAAAGTCGCGGTCGCTACATGAATGTCACGGTCGCTACTTTTCTCCAATCTTCCAGAAACGGATTCACTCTCGGTCGCTACTTCTGAGGTCGCGATCGCTACTTCCTTGTCGAGGCAAAGTCTCGATCGAGACATTATAGTCTCGACCGCGACATCTTCTTTGAGGGAAAATCTTGATCGAGACATGAAAGTCTCGACCGAGACATCTTCTCCGTAGCTCGTCTTCGTCTTGAAACCTTCTCTCGGACTGGTCTTCGGTCTTCTGTAAGCTTCCGAGGCAGCTCGGCTTCGCCTCTTAGCTTCTCCATGGGTGTAGGTGTGGTAGTCTTCTCTCTAGCTCCGTCCCAAATGCACTAGAGGTGAGTACAAATAGGATCTCCATAATACAATACCAAAAAATAACACTTAAGAGCATCCTGCAAATCTACAAGTGAACAATCATACCAGATTCCGGGAATACCACTCAATAAGCACCTAAAAACCACTAATCCTAAGCTAATAGTCGCTAGTTTCACCATATAATAAGCTCCTATCAATTCCTCTTAGTTGCGCTTTGATTTTCATGATAAGCTGTTGTATCACAACTCAAGTGTGATCCTACTTCTTCCGATATAAGTATCTAATCGCCAATTGATCAAGAGAGTGATAAATCAACTACCTCGAGGCCCTGCACAACTATCCAAATCAAGTGCGATCAAGCGAGGTAAAAGCTGAAGTTTATGCATTAGAGCGGTGATCAGATATATCTTGTTCAGTCTCGATTCAAAAATTAGAAGCTCAAGACTAGCTCCGAGCAACTTGTCATTTAGCACTAAGACAAGTGAAGCAAATCAAGAGCAGAATTCAAATCTGTTGGTAAAAGCTGGTAAACATACTGAGTAAGTAGGTGATTTGAGTTGATACTTTTACTTGCTTTCTGAATATTCTTTAAGTGACTATTTGATAGACTTGTTAGGATTCCAGCTACAAAAGGTGTGAAAATTATCATATATATATAGTATGCCTTTGATTGATTATAGTGATATGAGTGCTTCATGGTTACAGTCTTGCTTACTTGATATTTGAATGATTATGCATGTTATCTGGGTTAAGCATGACTGAGTAGCTCACTTTTAGTTCCCTTTGATGAATTAACTATTTTTTTTCTATGATGCCAAAAGGGGGAAGTAAAAGGTTTGGGCATGTAATTGATTGAGGTAGAATACTCTTTCCGTCGTCGAATTGAGAAGAATTTGTACCAGCTCGGTCTAAGGGGGAATAAAGGTATACTTGCTAAGTTCCTTTAGCAAGATTTTGAGCAGATTTGGTAAATCTGACAAGTATCAGTTTAAGCTTCATTTCATATCTTAAACTTAACGGAGTACGTTTTGAAAATATATGTGCTTACAATTTTTAAGTGTTTGTCATCATCAAAAAGGGCAAATATTGTTAGTTTAAGCTTGAGTAGCTTAAACGTTCACTTGCTTTGATGATGATAAACATAGCATTTGATGTCTATTGTGTGTGAGAAGCTTTCCAGGACTAGCTCTAGAAGTTAGGAGAATAGCTTTGATTAAAGCGGACAAGATAGAGACTAGGTTTGTGCCTAGCATGGAAAGTGAGTCTTGCAAAGGCAATGTTGAATAAAGACTAAACAAAAAAAAACTTCCCAGGTGATGAGTTTTGAAGAACGAAGGACTAGCAAGAGCTAAGAGAGTCGCTACGAGCTAGTGGATCGAGCTTCAAACTCATAGAGAAGTATACAAGTGGATCCAGTGTAGAAGAGTGTGTTATGGTGGAATCCTATACCAGCGAGTAGAGGATTTGGGAACAGTGAAGGGAAGGCCGAGAAGCTAAGGATAGGGGGGGTGCGATTCCTACCTATGGATAGTGAAGAATGTGGATCGCCAAGTTGGACGAATCAGAGACGTGCGGAGTGGTGTGGAGAGGATTGCCAACGTGGACAAAGTTCTTGCTCATGGAGAAGAAAGAAGCGCGTGGAATCAATTTGTGTTCCAAGAGGCGGATCGATCACACGGATTGCCAACGTGGATTATCATTGCAATTCTGTTATAGTTTGTTTCTTTACTTGGAGGATAAGCTTAGGAATTCTATAAGTAGGTGAAATAGGTATTGTTAGTGCACACAAGAGAGAGAGAGAGAGTGAGCATAGAGACGAACTTGCGAGAGAACCGAGTTGAGGAGGCCAAACCCATAGAGAAACCCAAGAGGTCTAGGAAAACATAGAGAGAAGTGAGTACCAGCTGAGTGTTTAGGGTTAAGAGCGGATTGGTAAGAGTCGTAGCTAGAGGAAAGCTACTGTTAGCCAAGGTCGCTTAGGTTCATATAGTTCGTTTACATACCTGTTGAGCAGAGAGGATCACTTGAATTGAGCTGAACGTAGGTTGTTTTGAGTGGGAGAGTTACGAGTGTTGTAACTCTCTTGATTTAATATAATCTATTTATTGGTGAGTTTTATCCCGGGCTTAGTAGAAGCATGTGGTTCTCACCTTGGGGAAAATCATTGCATTTGAGCTGAACTTACTATCTAACAATTCTTAGTTCAATATTGTGGCTAATCTCCCTTTTCGCATTTATAACACACTCGCTCTATAGCTTGCTGTGTTTACTTTGTAGATTAGACTAGCTTAAAAGTGTTTTCAACTTCCATATTATTTAAACACTTTAGCTAGTTGGTTAAGCTACTCTTTTATAAGTGTTAGCTAAACCAAGCTACTCTATCTAATTCGGCAGCGAGTCTTTTCTATACTTATCTCGCTAGATTCGATCCTTATACACTAGCTTGTGTATTGTTTTAACCCCTCATAATCCACACTTCTTCACGTGGTTTACAAGTGTAGCTACCCAAATCCAAATTCTATAGACAAAAATGGCCAAGTCTGTGTTGATGACCAACTTGGACGAGGGGCAGTTTAAACTTTGTTTATATCGGGAATGACCGACGACGTATTCCGCGCTACGTGATTTAATTTCTAACAAGATATGCATGGAGGAGGTTGTTTTGCAAGGAGGAAAGGGAAAATCCCGACAACTTACGTGGGATCGTCCTCAACCGACCTTGAACAAAGGGGATGGAAAGCCCCCACTCCTTGATAAAGGACAGAGTCGTGATTCAAAATTTGAAGTGAAGGATTCTTATGAGATGGTAAGGACCACTGGGAGTCGGCATCACTCGGTTGAGCATCGATGGGAATATCTAGATCATCTTCAGATCATTAACATGGTGGGAAGACTGATCTTCGGGATGAGAAGAAGAAGTTCTATCCATGAGAGCATGAGAAAATAAGATGACTGCATGAGTAAACGTGGTGGGCATAGTAACTCACCGTGGAAGAAATGGTGGATGGGGTCAAAAAGGAATAATCATCCATACCCTATTCCCAAGGATTACAGTTATATCAACACAATTGTGGGTGACCCCCCTCTGGAGGAAGTAGTAATCAAGAGAGGAAGTGATTGGCGAGAGACAACCATCAAGATCCCTTTTTGTACAGCGTGGCCCAAGCTCTGCATCAGCACGCTTGTCTTCGATTCACTGAGGTGGATGCGTTCGGACTCCATCTGCCTCACGCGGATCCCATAGTGATCCATGCGTAATTGGGTACAAAGATGATGTGAAGGGTTGGATTTGACACCGGTGCTTCGATGGACATCTTGTACTTCGACGCCTTCGAGCAACTCGTATCCGCGGTGGGGGATCTCAAGCCATATCCCAGGAAGCTGGTAACCTTTACTTGCTCTGAGGTGGAGGTTGCAGGAACAATTGATCGAAAGGTCACTCTGGGAACAAGCCCTATGCGTTGTGCAAAGGATGTTGAGTTCACAGTAGTATGCCTCCCATCGTGTTAGAACACGGTTAGCGCGGTTCTGAATCGGGAGGGTCTGTACCCGGTTTATTTCATGAGTAGAGTTATGCTATAGCTGATCAGCTTTATTCTCATGCGGGGATGATGGAGATTTTGGTGGTGTCGAAATCTAGAAGATTGTGCCCTTATTTCCAGGCCCATCCAATACACTTGTTGTCCGATTTGCCCCTTAGACAAATTTTGCATCAGCCTGCTCTATCAGGGAGAATGACTAATTGGGCGGTAGAGTTATCAGAGTTTGACTTAGAATATCGCCCAAGAACCGAGATAAAGACCCAAGCTCTAGTGGATTTCTTGGTCGAGACTTCATTTAAAGAGTTTGGGGCCAAATAAATAGAGAAATGGGTAATTTTTATGTATGGTGCATGATGTGAAACCGGTGGTGGGGATGGTATGATCCTTCAGGGCCCAGAATCATTTCCTATGTTTTGACTTCTCAGTCACTAACAACAAGGCTGAGTACTAGAAGTTAATCGCATGTTTGAAAATGGCACTATTAAATGGGGTACACTATGTTGAGGCATATACCGACTCAGAAGTTGCTTCTAGAAAAGTGAAAGGTGAATAGTGGAATGCTACTGCAATATTGTGAAAAGGTTAAATATGTGGTATTCTATTTGGAGGGTTTCTCTCTTGAGGCAATTCCTCGTGAGAAGAATCAGAATGCTGACACCTAGCAAAGCTTGGGGATACATTTCCAAGTGGAATCGGTAGAAAGATGTTGGTGGAAAGACGTGATGATAGAGCCATCAAGGTCCCGATAATGAATTTCAGCAAGGTGATAGATTGGAGACTCCCCATCAAGGAGTATATCAGTCGCGGTCAGTGATAGAGAGATTCCATGCGATGTAACTAACGGTTATTAGTATAGATTTATTGGTGTTTAGGAGCTTGGCGAGCGCATTTCCGGAGTCCGGCATGAAGAGTATACTATATGGATTTACGGAGGCTCGAGAGCATTTATGGTACTACTATGGAGGTGGAGCGATAAAGTACCAAGAGAAGATGGACGTGATTGAAAACCCAGGAACGCCGGACAACGCGTCCCGAGCAAGAACTGAAGAAAAGAGCACTGAAGGCATAACCGCGACCGCAGACATCAATACCGCGGCCGCGGCCAATGGAATACAGAAAGTTTCTGTAGAATACATAGCCGCGACCGCCGGTGATGAAACCGCCCGCGGGCTTACAGAATAATTAGCCGCGACCGCGGGTGGAGCAACCACGGCCGCGGGCGACAGGCGATCTTTATGGGCCGAAATTCGGTTAATTCAGCCGAGAATTTTATTGTTCCAACATATTTATAAATTTTATTTGTTTTAATTCTTTAATATCTTATGTTCCCAAGACATATATATAGTTTAGGTTTTATTGGGAAGAGTTTCTCTCCCACATTCCCATATAGCCTCCACCTTAGGTTTATTCATTTTTCTTGAGAAGATGAACTAAATTCACCATTGTTTACTCAATGCTTGAAGCTTTCAGGCTTGATTTCATGGTGAGTCTCTAAACTCATGTTTTTCTTATGGAATTGAAGTATTTGTTTCTTTATTTCTTGTGCTTAATTGCTTATTGTGTGATGTTAGTTTAATCTAGGTCATGAACTAGGTTGATTTCCCTCATGCATATTGCTAGATTAGATGATTCTGTTTGTAAAAATCTAATCTTTGTGTAGCAATCACTATCTACATGAACTATTTGTGAGTGTTTATGGTGTAGAGATTCTGAATTCATGTCGAGTATCGGCGATGGTATTGCATGAACCTACTTATCTTTGACCCTAATGCTATTGTGTTATTGAATCTTGGGATTTCCTTGGTTATAATTTTCAATAAGGGTCTCTAGGACTATTTGGACTAGTTGCTATCTTATAACAAAGAGTAAGACAAACTATCAATTCTATCTATAGGAAACATGTTATTAGGAGACTATGATCTATGAACCATGTCTATTATGATGTTTGTTGCGAGTAAACTTCTCTCTTTATTAAATACAAAACCCAGTTGCATGTTAGAAGATTGTTAAAATAAATTAAACAATCAAAACCCCTTGTTCTTGTTACTTACGGTCACATAGTAGTAATAATCGCACTAGCCTCCCTTGGGAAATGATCCCTGCTTTCTGCTATACTTTAGTAGAAACTAGGTAATTTAACTTTGCAAGCATAACAACCTTGGCCTCGTCAGTCTGATACCTAACAATCCGAAGTTAGCATGAAAGTTAAGAGCTGCGTACGAGGTGAGCTACTATATCGTAAGGGAAACACGGGAGAAGAATTGCTTTGCGTTAATGCTGATAGGGCTTCTTAAATCCTAGAAGAAATGCGTGAAGGTTTGTGCGGAGGGAATCTGAGTTGGAGAATGCTGGTTCAAAAGATCCTTTGAGTTGGATATTACTGGCCCACACTTAAGAAGGAAGCTATCAAGATGCTTAGAACGTGTGACACCTTATAGAAATATGAAAATGTCTATTGCGATCTTGTATCGGTGATGAAAAGTATTAGGCCCGTTCGTTATGGCCGCGGGTCAAGTCCGCAATGTTCTTGTAGTAGTGGATTATTTCAATAAGTGGGTGGAGGCAGAGGCAACGAAGAAGATTACCAGTTCAAAAATGTGCTCTTTTTGTGTAAAAAAGTGATCTCCCGCTTTTGCATACCACATGCTATCATGGCCGGTCGTGGTCTGTAGTTTGATAGTTAAGAATTGGGTGATCAATGTGAGTCACTCATGATCAACTTTAAGTTTTCTTAGGTGGATCATCCTTAATCAAATGGTCAGGTCATAATGTTAATGGAAGAATTTTGGCAGATATCAAGGATACTTGATGGCTCTCGTACTCCCACTCGTACTCTAGACATATCAGACTACCTCGCAAAGATCTATGTGTGATACCCCATTCGCGTTGGTGTATGGGGATGATGTCGTTATTCCTATGGAGAATCTATTCCAATCACCACACGTACATAATTTCAATCTACAAGTAATGAGGAGGCACTACGACTAGAAATTTATCTTTTGGAAGAAAGAAGAAATTGCACGCTCTTAAATCAATGGAATCCTGATACGAGCCTATCATGATGGTTCAGTTCATGAGATTTAACACACATTTAGAGGACTTTTGAGATAGCTTAGCTGAGTTGTGATTACCCCAGCAAGATGTGAGTAGATCAGCTATTCGAGAGTTTTTACACACATTTAGAGGATTACAGAGTGAAGCTGTCATTTGAGCTATAGAATGGAGGTCTGCCACACATATCACGTCAAAGTTTAGATGCCAAGAGTGAAGAGTTGACAAATTGGTGTCCTTGACCCGTGCCTTTTGTGTCGTGCCCCACGCCTAGTGGTCCAGCCAAGTTCTAGACTTTTCCCCATTGATGGAACTTTCTGTTACAACGGTGAAGGGAAATCTTATCGGATTCAACCACCATTCCCCACACCTTTTACGCCACTCCTTGCATTCAGAAAAGACAAGAGATTTGCTGGGATATCTTTGATTCACCTTTGAACATTGATTCGGCCGGTTACGATTCTATGGTAGTTTTAGATTTGATTTCGTATTTTGATATATTTTGTACTTGGTATAAATTAGGTAAGGAGATTCTCCTATATAAGGTTTTTCTCTCCCTAAGAACCAAGAGTAGTTGTTGATTAGAGTTAGATAGGTTTTCTTATTTCATATTTCATTAGTAGATTACCACGAGGAGCTAAGCTCCTAATATTGTTTCCCTTTATTTATGAAATTTGTATTGAAATTTCGTTTTGTGAATGTTATTCTACCTAAATTGAATCATAATATGTTGATACGATTGCTTCCATGTTCTTAATTTCATTTTTTCGTATGAATAGATTAGCTTGACAATCTAAATATCTTGATTAACTCCATAAACTCTTAATATGAAAACTCCTTTACTGTGTCTAGTTTGGTTGTGGTTATTGTTAAAGGAGGAAGCATTCCACACAATCGAAAATTGTAGATGCACCTAGTGTCTCGTCTTAGTTGTTGAGATTTGTAGAAGTTGGTTTGTGCTAGAGTGTGTAACTAGCTATCTCAATCATTCCGCTTGTTTTGATAATGATAAATATAAGTATTTGATGTCCATTGTGTGTGATAAGCTTTCCAGGAATAGCTTGAGGAGTTAAGAGAGTAGCTTTGACACAAGCGGACTAGCTGAGTTCATGTGGAGACTAGCTTTAGGCCTAGCGGGAAAAGCGAGTCTCGCCAAGGTAGTGTGAATTAATAAAGATAAGAATAAAATGCCCAAGAGTAGCGTTGTGAAGATGGAAGGACTAGATGAAGCGAAGGAGAGTCGTTGTGAGAGCTAGTAGACCGCGCTTCAAACTTAGAGAGAGTGTACATGCAATCAAGTGTGTAAACGAGTGTCTACCAAGAAATTCTGCACCAGAGCGTAGTGAATTCGGGCGCAGTGAAGGGAAGGCCGAGAAGCTAAGGATATGGGATAAAGGAACTTCTACCTATGGATAGTTAGGAACGGGGATCACCAAGCTGTACGAATGAATGAAGTGATGAGGGTGTGGAGTGGATTGCCAACGTGGACAAAATGGTTACTCAAGAGAAGAACCACAAAGAGCATGGAATCGTTAATACTTTCCAGAGGTGGGATGATCACACGGATTGCTAGCGTGGACTTATTCATTGCCATAGAATATAGTTTCCCTATTACTTGGAGGATAAGTTTAGGAATACTATATATATGTGCAATATGTGATGTTAGGCATACGAGTTGAGTGACAAGAAAAGAGAGCTTAGTAGCTAGAGAGCTTTAGAGAGAAAGGTGAGAAAGATAGAGAGCTAAGTTCTTGGGAAAACTTCACTTGCTGAGAGGAGATAGCAAGAGCGAATCAGACAGAGTGTTGGCTAGAGGAAAGCTACTTTGTGTTGAAGTTAGCAAGTGTCCTGAATCACCTTGAGAGTTGAGAAGATTGCTCTAATAGCAATTGTAGGTTTTAGGATCGTGCTTGGATCGGGTATCTCTTAGAAAGAGTAGCTCGATCAACTCGCTTAAGTATCTTAAAGATATGAAAGTTGAAAACACGTTTATGCTAGTCTAATCTCCAAGTTAATCACAACAAGCTAGTTAGATAATGTGTTAGAGTTGCGGAAGGGGAGATTAACTACAATAATTTAAACTTAAAATGTTAGTTAATAAGCTCGGCTCAAATGCAAGGATTTTTCCCAAGGTGAGAACCCTATGTTTCTAGTAAGTCCGGGATAAAACTCACCACTAATAGGTTATATTAATCAAGAGTGTTACTAAGTGATTGTAATTACTCTTTATTAATATAATAAGTAGTGGTGAGTTTTATCCGGAGCTTAGTAGAAGATTAGGTTTCTCACCCCAGGAAAAATCCTTGAATAACCTTCTCAAGTTCAAGTATTGTAGATAATCTCCCTTTCCACAATTCTAACACACTAGCTAACTAGGTTGTTGTGTTTAACTTGGAGATTAGACTAGCTTAAACGTGTTTTCAATTTCTATATCTTTAAAACACTTAAGCGAGTTGGTCAAGCTACTCTTTTATAAGAGATACTCGATCCGATCCTAAAACCTACAATTGGTATCAGAGCACATGGTTGCTTGAGTGTAGTCATTTTATATATCTCTCTCTCTTGTTTTGAATCATGAAGGAAAAGGAAATTGCAAAAATGATGAGATTGGTCAGGAAATTCTTCAAAGAACAAAGCAATTTGAACAACGCTGAACTACTGGCTAAATGATGCAAAAAAGCCAATGGTGTTCCATGTCATGATTCTAGCTCTTGCTCTCACTCAAGCTCATCCTGCTTAATGGAAGCAGAAACTCTAGGCACACAGGTCAACACTAAAGATGAAGTAAAGAGTAAATGGTACATTGATAGTGGGTGCTCTTGTCACATGACAAGAAACTCCTCCCTTCTACTCTCGCTTCATGCTAAGGATGGAGGTAATGTATCATTTGGAGATAAGAAATAAGGTAAGATCAAGGCTAGAGGTAGTGTACAACTCACTAACGCTATCCAAGTACATAACGTTAATCTTGTTGATAATATCAAATTTTTCCTCCTCACTGTAGCTCAACAATGTGATCAAGGGGGGAATTAAGTTACATTCAGTACAACATCTTGTGTTGTGCCAAATCCAAACCAAGAGATCTTATTGAAAGGTAAGCGGGTTGATAACACTTCTCTTTGATCATGGTTTTCCTCTAGCTAGATAGATGTGCCTCGTTACTATCAAGGAGCAGTCAAATATATGACATCAACGATTGGGACATGCAAGTCTACATATTCTACACAAGCATTAATCGAAAGGCCTTGTCCTTGGACTCTCTCGAATTCAGCCAGATTCTATAACCTCCTTCTCCTAGTGCTCAAAGTCCAAAGGAACCAGATCGTCGTTTCCTCTAAAAAAGGTTGTGTTCACCAAAGCACCTCTCGATCTCATTCATATGGGCTTGTGTGGACCAATACGAATACAGAGTAAGGGAGATAATCGATACATCTTTGTTGTTGTTGATGACTATTCACTCTTCACTTGGACCCTCTTCCTTAAGACTAAGAGTAAGGCATTTGGTGCTTTTCATGACTTAACTATTCTTTTGGAAAAGTGTCTAGGACTTCATATTCGTACAATTCGCTCCAACAACAGGACCGAATTCAAGAATAGAGAGTTCTTCACATTTTTCTGAGATAAGGGATTGAGCATACCTTCTTAGCTCCCCGAACTCCAGAGCAAAATGTTTTGGTTTAACGCAAGAATAGAATCCTGGAAAAAATTGCTAGAACTATGTTGTTATCCAGTGGTTTACCATCATGTTTTTGGGCTCAAGCTACGAGCACAACTAGTTATATCATTAACCGGGCAATTCTTCGACCCATTTTAGATAAGACTTTCTATGAGCTACTTAAGGGGTGAACAACCAACATCTCACACCTAAAGGTGTTTGGATGTAAGTGTTACGTTCATAACAATGGGAGGGACTCTTTGGGTAAGTTTGAAGCCATGAATGATGAAGCCATTTTCTTAGGCTATGCCCTAGCTAGCAAGGAGTATAAAGTTCTAAACCAACGAACAATAAAGGTAAAAGAAAATATTCATGTAAGATTCGATGAGAGACCTATTGACGTTGCTACAGCTCCAAGAGAGGATTCTTAAAGGTCAACAATCCTCTTCTTCTATTCCTCTCTCCTCTCCATCTCCCTCAGAAGGTTCAGGTAGTAAAGATGAAGAAGATGATTATTCTGATCTTCCTCCAAATGATGGAGTCATGACAAGTATCGCTGAAGATGCAGCGAGTACTAGTTCTACTTCTACAGGTACACTTGACTTTTTAGCGGATGAGACTCCCTTGCCAACGACTCTAGTAGATGTTAAAGTGAGTCCTGGAGATGTCGCTGAAAGTTCCTCTGCAGTCGCTCAAAGAAAGACAACCAATCTCAATCTTCCTGGCTCTACTCAAGTCGAAGTGAGAAACTATTAGCAGATGATGGATCATCCAATGCAGAATATAAATCATCGTATAGTTCATGTACGCAGACCCGCTGTAGTGCTCAATGTCAATATTTTAGTTGTGCTTTTGTCTTTCTTTAGGAACCTAAGGACAATACTTAGGCGCTTCTTGATCCGGACTGGGTGATTGTAATGCAAGAAGAGCTTGAAGAATTTAAGCGAAACAAAGTATGGCGTCTCGTACCTAAGCCAGTTGACAAAACAATTATAGGTACTCGTTGGGTGTACAGAAACAAGCTTGATGATAGTGGAAAGGTGGTGCACAAGAAATCTAGACTAGTAGCTGAATGATACAGCCAACATGAAGGTATTGATTATGATGAAACTTATGCACATGTTGCTAGACTTGAAGCTATTCGTCTGTTGAGTGTGTATGTTGCACATAAGGAATTTCAGCTATTCCAAATGGACGTAAACACTGTCTTCCTCAATGGTAAGTTAAATGAGGAAGTGTATGTTAAACAACCACTCAGATTTGAAGATCCAAACCACCCTGAGCATTTCTATGTTCTAGACAAGGCACATTATGGCCTAAAATAAGCTCTTAGAGCTTGGTATCAGTGTCTACCAGACTACCTTCTCTAACAGAAGTACAGGAGAGGTCTCGTTGATAAGACCTTGTTTATTATGAAGGTAAAGGTGATGTGCTTATCGTGCATATTTATGATGATGACATTATATTTGGCTCACTTACCTATAGCTAGTTGAAGATTTCAAGACCATAATGAGCTCAAAATTCAGCATGAGCATGATAGGTGAGATCACATTTTTTTCTACGTCTGCAGGTAAACCAGCTTAAGGAAGGAATCCAGATTCACCAACAGAAGTATATCAAAGTTCTTATGAAGAAATATGATGTTGAGAAAAACAATCCGCTGCCAACCCCCATCTCCACCACCGCAAAGCTATACGTCGATCTAAATGGTGCCAAGGTGGATGCAACTATATATAGATGAATGGTAGTCTCTCTCATGTACCTTAATGTCTCCAGACATGATATACTTTTTGTATTCAGTTTGTGTGCCCGTTCTCAATTAGATCAAATAGCCTCCCATCTCATCAACGTGAAGCGAGTCTTTCGCTACTTGAAAAGGGAATCCTGATCTGTGTCTTTGGTACCCCAGCGGTGGTAAGTTGTCCCTTATAGGATATACAAACGAGGGACAAAATAGTCGTTCCTTCCGCTCGTCAAAGTAATAATTCCCAACTACTACTCTACCCAAGTAAGGCGGTAAGTAGGGGTCGGGACCCACATGGAATCAAGTGAGATCAGTTCTTATGGTATTAGATTCAATTAACTCTATAATGTAACCATAGGGGAAAATGATGAAATTAACTAACAAATGATTGATTTAAGAAAAATATGAGAAAGCACTTGCACAATTGGTATCCACCTAATAAGTTGACTAAATGATCATTGACTTCTTCTATTCGGGTTCTCTCCTAATTCCTATATATTATCTAGTTGCCCTAATCCTTGTTCCTATTCAGCTAATTAGTCAAACTAGTCCTAATATCCCTTACCTCTAAATCGAACCTTGAAACTATCAAAGGTCAATTCCTAGGTAGCTTTAAGTTCAAGAATAAATAGGAATGTGTAGTGCCACTTGGCTGCTAATACATCATTATCCTCCACACAACTAAAAGTCCAACTACTCCTGGTAAATGATTTGCTACTAAATGGCAAGGCTCTCCAACTCGGACAAGTCAGGCATAGCTATATGAAATTGACTTAAACAACCTAGGTGATAAATCTAGATAGATAATTCAACTCAATCAATAAAATACACAAGAGGATAAAGAAAACTAGGATATATCATTAGAACCAAAGGATATAAATCTTACACTTAATCAGCCTATTGGCTTCACCAATCGAACATAGTATAGGAGACTACTCCTGGTTCATTGGGAATAAACTACATAAAATGTGAAAGGATAAAAGATGGGATGAGATGATAGATGACAGATGGAGGCAAAGCTCTCATCTATTTATTAACCCTAACAAGAAATACATAATACTAAACTAATCAGTCCAAAACTCCATTAGAAAGTAGTCCAAAGTCCACATGAAGTCCCAAGTGAAATAGGGTTTCAGAGCCTTCTCGGCCCGACACGGGCGCGGTCATGCGTGTGTTGGTTCGGTCGCGCCTGGGCAAAGTTCTTGACTTTGGTCCACGTCTAGTGGTGCGGTAGTGTGCCCCAGGTTGCGATCGAGGCTATGCTTCTGTGGTCTTGTGCGGCTGCGTCTTTGTGTGCGCGGCTCCGGCTTTGTACCCTTTGCAATCTCTTCCTCGAATGTCCATAATCCTCATGATTAACGCCTTTGCTTCGCTCGGTCCGGAGTAATACGCGCCATAGACATGCCAAATCACTCGTCATTGATGCTAACGACCACTTTCTACGTTATACTAAACGCTTCCTATCAAACACCCCCGCACTTGAACCTTGCTCTTCCTCGAGTAAGCTATTCCTAAGTCCTCGGTGATCTCATCGAGTATGGAAGACTTGACAGTAGTGGTCGTCGAATCAAAACTCCATCTCTAGGTACCTACAATCATGAAAAGCAATGGGCGTAGACTCCGAATCTACTAGAAATACTTCAAAACATAATGCGAACTTAACTAGACTCTAACTGACCCAACAATGGCATCAAATATTCCCCAAATTCGAACTACGTTCACTCTATGCAAATACATGAACCGGAATCCTCAAACTATGCTAAAGATGTCTCTATCCAAGCAATATATCAATGCGAATAAAGAAAGATAAAATAAGCGACTAATTCTCGTCCTAACATGCTACCTACTTATGACAAATCTGCATGAGTTCCAACACCATCGAAAGCAAAGACAAACCTCAACTCAAGTCATATCATATGCACTTTTTATTGTTCCATTTTATCCTATTCACACACTTGGCACTTTATTTTCACTTATTGGGTACTGGGCCTGTTTGTCTCACGGTCGTGGCCAACTACGAGACTTTTTTCTTATTTAGCCATCGAGGATCGAACCCAGAGTGATATTTCACACCACGAAGATCATGTGCTTTCCTGTCTTATTTCACTTGGAGTTCACTACCTTTTTATTTTCTTTTTCTTTTATTTTGTAATGCACAAGGACTAAAACAATTTATTAGCACATTATGACAAACTAGAGGCAAGATGGTGAACATTCAGTCTTAGAATCGGTCTAATGCGTCCTAATCATAATCCACATGCTCAAGTCGAAGTCCTCATGGACGGGTTGCCTCCCGGACAACGCCTTTTGTTAATGTCGTAGGCTCGACGTCTTACTTTCATGTCAACCTGCACTGTCCCTCCTTAGGGACATCTCATCCTTCCTAATCCAATACTACTTATGCCCTTTCTTCTTTGCGAGCCCCTTGTCGTACCATCTTTTCGTCTCTATGTAGTGTCCTAGAGGTAATGCAAACGTCACTCTAGGTACCTACACAATAGGGGGAAGAGAAGGAGGGTTGTATCCCTCTAACATCAGCATAGGGGCCCATCGGCCAAAGCCATCTCTAACCTGTGTATATCCCTTTCGGGATCAACTACCTTTATATCAAAAACACCAGCTAACTGATAACCATACTCTCCATTAGTATCATAAATCTCAAAACTCACTACATCACCATCGAACTCCAGTGACAAGGTCTCATTCCCTAAGTCTACCTTGGTACCCGTTTTCCTCATAAACAACCTTCCTAAAAGTATAGGTGCATCCTCCTTATCACTCTCCATATCAAGTACATAAAATTCCATGGGGAAGACTAACCTATCAACCTTAACTAGCACATTTTCCACCCGTTAGGACGAACAATCAACCCTTCAACTAATTTCACTAATATATCAGTTTTATTCAGGGGTCCTAGACCTACTTGCATGCAAAGGGAGTGATGAATGACATTAATGGCTTCTCCTTAGTCCAGCATTGCCCTATCAAAATGAGTGTTGCCGATATGGCAAGGGATAGTCACCATACCTTGGACGCTGAATTTGGTGGGCATGCGTCTCTGGTAGATGGCTGCCACTCTCTCTCCAGCTGTTACTTTGTTGCATCCCTTCGTCTTCTGGTTCCACTTGACTGTGCAAAGTTCCTTAAGAAACTTCGTGTACCTTGGTATGCTCCTGATTAGCTGCAGCAAGGAATGTTGACCGGGCACTTTCTAAAGATCTCGAATAACTCCTTGTCATCCGCCGGCCTTCTAGTGTCTCTTAGTGCCTCTAGGAAGGGGGCCGGTAGTTTCTCTGAATTTAGTGGAGGGAAGTTAGGACGTACGTAGTTGCTCTGCCAGAGCTTAAAGTCACCTCTCGGATCGTCAAGCTCCTCTTCTTCCTCTATAGGGATCATATTATCAGCATCCAACATCGTAGAGATCTCGGGTTTAGCAGTGGAGGGGGCGTAGTCGCGCACTAGGGGGCGCGGTCGCACCAAATTGCAGAGTCAGGGTGCGGTAGCGCAATATGGGGCACGATCGCGCCAACTTTTCAGAAACCTTGTCCTTAATCGCGCGGTCGTGCATGGGTGAGGCGCGGTCGCACGATCTTGCAGACTCTTGGGCGTGGTCGCGCGCTACGGGGGCACGGTCGCACCTCTCTATAGAGTCATATGGAGGGGCGCGCGTCACTTGGCGTGGGTGCACCACTGGAAAATCACCCTCATTTAGCTTGTTTTGGCCTGGTTTCTCCTCTGAGTTTCTCCCTCTCCTTTGCGCCATTGCGCTGACGTTGTTAAGGTTCTGATTTGTTGAATTTTGGCTCCGGCTCACCACATTTTACGCCGGTAGTGAATTCGATTGATTTTGAATCAGTATTGAAAGCCTCTGTGCTACTTTCTGCATTTGGACTTCCAAATTCTTGAGTCTAGCATCAATGTTCTAGGCATTGGACGCGAGGATAGTAAGATTCTTTGTTAGCTCCTTGATCATCTCTATAGTGGGAACTCTTGAGCTCTGATGTTGGTTGCGGGGTCTCCACCTTGGTTGCTCTTGCTGCTCTCTATATCTAGGTTGGTAGTTTGTTGCTGCTGATTCTCCCATGGCTGAGGTGGTCCGTATCCTCCTAACGGATTCACCTCTGAAATTGTGTCGTCCTGCAGATCGGGACATTGGTCTGTGTGATGACCTGAACTAGCACAAATACCACAAACTCACGCGGGCTGCTGCCCGCTCTTGGGTAGTAGACTCACGAGCATTTTCTTTATCTCATCTAACTCACCTGCTAAACATGTTCTTTTCGTGCTTGAACTCGCAACGTTCACTATCCTCTTCGTGTAAGTCCTTCTGAAGCTTCTCGTACTCTCAGCCATACTCTGCAACTTCTCCATAAGTTCTTCCGGGGTCATGTTGAGAATGCTCCCTCCGTAAGCAGCCTCGTTCCTCTCAGTAGTCAATATCCCCTGGGTGATAAATAGTACCAAGTTCTGGTGCTCGTATCCATGGAAGTGGAAGCTAGCACATATCCCCTTAAACCTCTCTAGGTAGTCATACAACGACTCCTCATCTCATTGTTTCACTTGCGCTATCTCCTTCTTCAGCACATTTTCCTTCTTCACTGGGAAGTATCGGTTTAAGAACTCCCAATGTAGCTTCTCCCAGCTGTCTATAGTTCCTGTTGGGAGGTGATAGTACAAGGATCTAGCGGTTTCCTTCAGCATGAAACCGAATGCCCTCATCTTAATTCGTCTTCAGACACATTGACCGGCTTCATGGTCATGCATATGTTGTGAAACTGGTTCAAGTTCATGATGGGGTCCTCTCCAGGTAGACCGTGAAATGTTGGAAGCAAGTTTATCACCCCGGACATATGTTCGAAGGTGACTCCTTGAGCAAGTGGTGGTAGGACCACCGCCTGGGGCTGTTGCGTTAGATTTGGAGTGGTGCGCTCCTGCATCATCCTATTTCCGGCACTGTTGTTTTGCTGAGCATAAGCTCATCAACAGTTGATTCGCCTGCACCTACTTAGGAGTCTGCTGGTTATCTTGGTCCTTCATCATCTCTACTTTCCTTTCTCTTCTATTCCTTCTCACAATCCTCTCAATCTCTCGGATGGGCTCAAAAATTGAAATATTAGTAGCACGAGAGCTGACCATACACTAGTCAGCACCGGAGTCAATTAAACTAATAGTGCAAGAAAAGAAATTTGATTCCCCGGCAACGGCGCAAAATTTGATGAGGGCCAAAATGGTCATTCCTACCGCTCGTCCAAGTAATAATTCCCAACTACAACTCTACCTAAGTAAAGCGGTAAGTAAGGGTCGAATCTCAAAGGGAATCAATTGAGATCAATTCTTATGGTATTAGATTCAATAAACTCTATAATGTTACCAAAGAAGGAAATGATGAAACTAACTAAAAAATGATTGATTGAAGACAAATATGGGAAAGCAGTTTGCACAATTGGTATCCACCTAATCAGTTGACTAAATGATCATTGACTTCTTCTATTCGGGTCCTCTCCTAATTCCTATATATCCTCTAGCCGCCCTAACCCTTGTTCCTATTTTTCTAATTAGTCCCACTAGTCCTAATAGCCCTTACCTCTAAATGTAATCCTGAAACTATGAAAGGTCAATTCCTAGGCAGCATTAAGTTCAAGAATAAATAGGAATGTGTAGTGCCACTTGGCTGCCAACACATCATTATCCTCCACACAACTAAAAGTCCAACTTGTAATTGATTTGCTACTAAATGGCAAGGCTCTCCAACTCGGACAAGCGAAGCCTAGCTATATGAAATTGACTTAAACAACCTAGGTGATCAATCAATAATATACGCAAGAGAAGAAAGAAAAATAGGATATATAACTAGAACCAAAGGATAGAAGTCTTACATTTAATCAGCCTATTGGATTCACCAATCGAACAAAGTATATAAGATTACTCCTGGCCCAGTGCAAATAAACTACGTAAGTTGTGAAATGATAAAAGATGAGATGAGATCATAGATGATAGATGGAGGCAAAGCTCTCATCTATTTGTTAAAGTTAACAACAAATACTTATTACTAGACTAATCAGCCAAAAACTCCATTAGAAAATAGTCCAAAGCCCACATGAAGTCCCAAGTGAAATAGGGTTTTAGAGCCTTCTCGACCCGACACGAGCGTGATCGTGCGTGTGTCAACGGGGTCGCGCCTGGGCCGAGTTTTTGACTTTGGTCCGCGTATAGTGATGTGGTCGCGCCTATGCTTTTGCGGTCCTGTGCAGCTACGTCTTTGTGTGCGCGGCTCCGGCTTTGTACCCTTTGCAATATCTTGCTCGAATGTCCGTAATCCTCGTGATTAATGCCTTTGCTTCATTCGTTCCGGATCATGGTAATACACACCATATACATCCCAAATCACTCGTAATTGATGCTAACAACCACTTGCTACGTTGTACTAAACGATGCCTATCATAAACCGACGCACACTATGTCGGTTATTTGGTGGACAGAAAGAGTACAAGTAGTATGGCTCAATATCTCGGCCCTTGTCTGGTGTCTTGGTGGTCAAAGAAACAACACTCAACATCCATGTCTACTACTGAAGCTGAATACATAGCATCCGCTGCTTGTTGTTCTCAATTATTATGGTTAAAACAGTAGTTGGCGGATTATGGTGTTCCTTTAGGCACTCTTCAGATTCTCTGCAACAATACTTGTGCCATTAATCTATCTAAGAATCCTATACATCAATCTTGTTGTAAACACATTATTGTTCGGCACCACTTTCTGCTTGACCACGTTGAGCACAAGAGTGTGAAGCTTATTCATGAACCGACAGAGAATCAAATAGCCGACATCGTTACTAAACCGCTTACCTGGGTACCTTTCTTATATCTCAGACTTCAGCTGGGCTTAATTCCTCTCAATTAGACCATTCTTCCACTCGTTGTAAGTTCCTTCAAACTTGGGTAAGTTTAAACATATTATTTTGTTACTATGAACTTAAGTTGAGATGCGCTTTCATGATTTTTCGTGTTGACTTGCTTTATCTGAACAAGATCTAACTAGCTTCAAAATGTATATTGATGCAAAAATAGTACTATTTTCTATATCACTACATGCTCTTCTTTGCTCCATGAATAGAAAGTGGTGATTGTCTTCTTGCCATGCTATAAACCCTTAGATATGATCCACGTCTATAGTGTCCCTAAGCTAACTTTAAAGACATGCTTCCTGATTCCCTGCATACCCCCTCAACAGGAAGTGTTCATTACAGTGAAAAAGAGATAGTGACCCATTATATGCACATGCTTACTACATGAAATATCTGAGTGTGAATGTCCCCCAGAAATGTGAAATAATTACCCTTAGTTGCGCTTTGATATTCATGATTCACACTTCCATCACATCTCAAGTATGAACGTACTTCTTCCCAGTGTAAGTAACTAAGCACCAATTGTTCAAGCGAGTAACGAATCGAATACCTCAAATCCAAGCACAACTTGCTTAAATCAAGTGCAATCAGGCAAGGTGAAGGCTGAAGTCAATACAGAATCACGGTAATCAAATAAATCATTTTTAGTCTTGCTTCAAAGTTAGAAGCTCAAGACCAGTGCCAAGCTACTCTTTATTATGTGGCACTAAGACAAGAAAAGCTACTCTTCAAAGCCTAATTCAAGCTTTTGGTAAAAGCTGGTGAACATACTAAGGAAGAAGGTGATTTGAGTTGATGCTCTTATGTGCCTTCTGAATTTTTATTGCGTGTCTATTTGATAGAATTCTTAGGATACCGGCTACAAAACGGTGTGAGGTTTATTGTATATATATGTATATTCAGTATGCCTTTGATTGACTATAGTGCATTGAGTGCTTCTTGGTTACAGTCTCGCTTAACTGCTCTTTGACTGATATTTCATGTTTTTCTAGTTAAGCTTGACTAAGTAGCTCCCTTATAGTTCCCTTTGATGAATTTGTAGAAAAACACGTATTTGATCAGCTATTGTTCACTGTCACTAAGGTTTATTAAGCCTTAGATGCACTTAACAAGTATCCAATTGCGCTTTGAATACTTGGGATGCGCTTGACCTATGTAGAACTGTTAGTAATGATTTTACTAAAGTCCTTAAGTGCGGAAGAGGTCAGACAGACAATTGAGCACGCTTTAAGTTGTTAAAGCGCACTTATATTTGCACAAACAAAGTTTCTCAAAGGTGAGAACCCTAAGTCACTAGCTGACTCGGGATAAAACTCACCACTACACTTGTATTAATAGAAGAAACAATTACAACTCTTGCTTCAATCACTTTGAAGCTCACTCGTATCACTTCCTTCTACAATACTGCGTTCAGCTCTAAAGAACAAATGAAGGCATTCTCAACACTCTCTCTGATTACAAACAAGTATATCACTTAAGCTCTCTCTAGCTTCTCTATAATTCTCTTAGTTTGTAACATCTAGAGTGAATGCAACAGTCCTCTATTTATACACAGACCTTAAGCTAAACCTCTAACTTAATTCGTGTAACAAACAAAGACTAAGCACAATGCCACCTCATCAATCCGTGTGCCTTGATCACTTCACCAGAATTAATCAATGTCCTGGAGTGATTTGGTTTTGTTCTTCACTTGTTGATCCACACCACATCAGCAATCCGTGTGCTTTTAGCTCTAACAACCTTCTTCCACGCTGGAGATCCCTGGAGTTGCATCCCAAAGAGTGAACAAGTTCTTCTCGCACCTTCCTGTGCACGCAACTTGCACTCTCCCGCTTACCAGCCTTCTCTAGCTTGTTGGCGGTTTTCTTATGCGCTCTAGCACACCCTAAGCTATGGTGGAACCTCGTGGTCAACCTTCTTCTTCTTCATTCAAGCGCGTCTACTACGCCCTCGAAGCTCAATCACTCTCACTTCTTGGTCTTGAATGGATTTATTAAACACCGTTTACGAAACTTACTTTCTCCGCTTGGTGTTAAGCGCGACTAAGACCAGTCAGGCGCATCTCTAAGTGACTTAAGCGCATCCTTACAGATATAGAAATAACCTTGAAGGCTTAAAAACACTAAGAGATTAAACATATTAGTTTGTTATCATCAAAACAAAGAGAAATAGATTAAGCTTTAACAAGACGATTAACGCTCAACTAACAATTTCCCCCTTTTTGATGATGACAAACTGTAAACAGGTAAGCTCATGAATACTTTCTTTAGTGACTAAAATGGAAACAATAACATAAATTTAAACAAGTATTAAGATTCGGAATTAGATCAAAGTATCTTACCAAGTACTTAACCATACCAGTTTTCAAATTCCTCCTGAATTCAAGCACGATCTCATACTTCCCCCTTAATCAAAGAAGGATGTACCTGTGTTCTTCCCCCTTTTGACATCATCGAAAAATTCAAAGCATAGTCATACAGTAAGAAAGATAGTAGAGTGCGCTTGCTAGCTAAGAAGTCAAACAGAGCAAGATAGAAGACACTAAGCAACTTAAGTAGAGAAAAGTCAAGTCAGTGAAGCTCTCAGAGATATAAAAGTCAGATGCATACTTCATTATCAGAGGTGTAACTGCTACAAAAGACGGGTAGGAACCCTAACAAGCTAGTTCATGAAAGACATTAGCAAAGCAGAGAGAAAAAATAAAACAGCAAATGCGCTTAACAGCGCAACCAACACAACATCTCACACACCACCATCCTTCTCAGAATCGAACTTTTCCTGCACCATCGTCACAAGCTTAGAAATAAGCTCAACCATTACCCCAAGCTGCTTCTCAACTCTTTCCTGATGCGCTTCCATCGATGCCACTATAATAGACAAATCTGCAGAGCTGGAGGAGGTTCGAGCGCATGGACTGAGTTCTGAGCGCGAGCTCGAAGGGAGTTTCTCTTCAGTCTTGGGCAGAAGTATAGCAACGATTGCATCAGTGGTAAGAAAGGTAGAACAGGCGTAGTCAGGAAGAGATGAATCATACAAACCATCAGCGCAAAGCATCTTGCAGATGAGATGGGGAAAAGGCAGAGGACCAGACGTCGCAGCTCGACACAACACCAAGTGGCTCATCATTATCTGAGCTGTGTTTACCACTTGGTTGGAAATTACGTCAGCCATGATGCAACAATCTGTAATTGTAACCTTCTCACGATCGTAGTCACGAGGCGTGATGTTGGTTATGATGAAATGGTGAAGCAGCCGCTTAGCTGGTTGGAGCAAATCGACGGTAAGCGCACCCTTTGGAACATTAGGACCAAACACAGCTTTCTTGATCTAGGTCGCACCTGCAGGCCAGTTCTTCTTGTGTAGCCTGCCGAAGCCGTTAGACTGCCCAGTCAAACCAATGGCCTTAGCGAGGTCCTTCACCCGAAAAGATTCTTTGGAGTTACCACGCCAGGTGAACCCTACCTGACCATATTCTGGATTCGGAGGTTGATACTCTAAGGTGGCGTAGAACAGGTATACCATTGCATCATTGCACCGAGCTGGCTCATTTTCGAGCGTGTCCCATCCCTGAAAACTCAACCACGTAGCGAAGCGCAATACATGTGAAGAATCTTGAAGCCCAGATAAAAGATCGGGAGTGATGATCTCAGGAAACAGAAAGGATCTCTTCTGAACACCTGTGGGAATAGGAGGAAAGTCATTTACCCCAATTACCTTAGTGCATTTAGAACGGGTTGAAGTGCCAGTAGCTTTCTGTTCGGGCTCAGGAGGAGGCGAGTCGTGCTCAGAGCCGTCGGAGGACTCTATCTCTTCTGACTGAGGAGGAGGAGAAGCAGTAGCCTTGCGCTTCTTACCTTTTCGGCAAAGCGCATCACTTTATCGATCTGGACGTTGTGAAGCAAGTGGGAGCGGCGAATCAACACCAGGACGAGGCATAATCTGAAAACCTTCATCATCCTCTGAGTCTGAGGGAATGCTGGCAAGAAGTTCTTTTGGGGAGGTGAAAGTCTGCGCTCCTGGCCTTATCTTGGAGCCAGGCCTTGAGGGAGTCTCAATACTAAGGACGCCTTTGCCATTCGCAGGAGTGGTGTGAGAGGTCTCAGCCGAAGCGCGTCCAAGCTCTTTAGCTGGGTCGTAACCAGCGAGCTCAAGCTCATCTGCAAGAAGTGTAAGAACCACTTTGGGGTCATGGGAGAAGAGAGGCTGTTTTGTGGTTTCGGGAGAATCTGTAACAGTGAGGTCTTCAATGTGATGTGAGGGTGAGGCTGGCCTTTTAGTAGGTGATGTCACTTCATGGGAGACAGGCTGTTGTGTGGGAGAGGGTTCAGTATGGGAAGTATGTGTAGAGGAGGAGGCTTTGGCTTTTTTGTTAACGAGGAGCTCATCTTCGGCGCGGGTGGCAGGGTCAAGCTCACTTAGGTTGAGGTTTTCCATGATAACCGGGAGAAAGAAAATGGAGATTGAGAGGAGTAGAAGAGAGATAGAGGTAGATGGGAGAAGGTAAGGTAAATGAGGCTAGTCGAATAACTGGTATTTATAGAGCACCCATCAAATCTGAACCGCTTCAAAGCTCCAATCAAATGAAACCTCTGAAAAGTAGCCGTTAGCCGCTTCAACGGTCCAATTATCTTCCGGAAAAACACGCTAGGCCTGCTAGTAGCCTCCAACAGTCACAAAAGTAGTCGTTTTACCCAGAAAATAGTCGTTACATCACAAAAGCGGCAAGTGGGTCTGACAGCTATCCGTTTCTTCAAAGTTAAGCAAACCCAACTCGGAAGGAAATCCACCCAGATGCGCTGCAAAGCGCGATAGACCTCAACACTGAAATGCGCTAGAGAATGAAGTGCAACCAGAACCACCTCTGAATAATACTAAAGAAGCACAACACTGATTGAGATGAGTAGATGTAAGAGCATGAAGTCCAGTTCAATTCTCAAACCACAATGTAAAGCAATACATGAACAGGAAGATGCACATTTCATATAAGGGACATTAGAGCATTCAATCACTCAAGTTGATGTGGAAGTATGTGCATATACATGTAATGTGGTAATTGGGCTTTATTTCACCAAATGAATACTTCTCTAATGTAGAGCTCAATAAAGGACGAGAGAAGCGTTACATCTAGTCAGGCTAAGGACACCTATGCAATGGATCATTTCTTAGTCATGTAATATGGGTAGAAGACGATCACCATTGACACGTTTTGGCAAAGAAGAGCATGCATGGACTAGGATTATATCAAATAGAGCTAAATAAGTCAGACAAATTCAATACTAATTCATTTCAATGAACAACTATAAAGCATGAAAGACTCAAATCTATCAAGCGCAAGCGGCCATAGTTCGTACCTTGATACTAAGCTCGCTAATTCTAGTCAAATAGAGAAATACTTACAGTTCCATTGCCTCAAAGCTAATGGAGTCGTATAAGGCCAAGCTGAACCCTGAGGTTTAAGAATACCTGACGATTAAGCGCCTTGGTGAAGGTATCTGCCAATTGCCCTTCTGAAGATACGTGAATAAGCTCAATATTCTTGCGCTCCACATGATCACGCAGAAAGTGATGTCGTACATCAATGTGCTTCGTTCTTGTATGTTGTATAGGGTTCTTCGACACACATATTGCGCTGGTATTATCACAAAAGATAGATATAGTGTCAAGAGTAATACCGTAGTCAACGAGCTGTTGCTTTATCCATAGTACTTGAGCGCAACATTGCACTGCAGCTATGTACTCTGCCTCTGTCGTTGAAAGCGCAGTACAATTTTGTTTCTTGGATCCCCATGAGACTAAGCAAGGGCCAAGGAACTGTGCCATACCACTAGTGCTCTTTCTATCAGCTAAATAACCTGCATAACTACATCGGTGTAGCCAACAAGAGAAAGACCGCCCCCTTTGGAATACCAAAGGCAAAGATCATCAGACCCTTTCAAATACCTGAAAATGCGCTTTACATGAGAGAGGTGAGAAGCGCGAGGTCTGACTGTGATCGAGCACATACACTAACGGCAAAAATAATATCAGGACGTGAAGCAGTTAGATACATCAGAAAACCTATCATACCTCGATACATGGTTTCATCTACCTTCTCAGCCATTAAGTCTTTGTCCAGCTTTGTGGTGGTTGAGAGGGGAGTAGGGCAAGGTTTGGAGTTCTCCATTTGATACTTCTTAAGGAGCTCTTTGATGTATTTCTGCTGGTGAATTTCAATGCCTTCATCCATTTG
This sequence comes from Phyllobates terribilis, assembly GCF_046119375.1. Taxonomy (NCBI): domain Eukaryota; kingdom Metazoa; phylum Chordata; class Amphibia; order Anura; family Dendrobatidae; genus Phyllobates; species Phyllobates terribilis. The sequence goes on from NW_027367639.1 coordinate 46,694, forward strand.
GTTCACTTGAAGCCCTAGAAAATACTTGATCTTACCAATCATGCTAACACTGAACTTGAGGCTCATGGTGTTCTTAAAGTCTTCTACAAGCTGCATGTTAGTAGATCCAAATATAATATCATCTACATAAATTTGAACAATGAGAATGTCACCTTTCACTTCCCTGATGAAGAGGGTTTTGTCCACCAAACCTCTCTTGTAGTCATTTGCCAACAAGTACTTAGATAGACAATCATACCAAGCGCAAGGGGCTTGCTTCAGTCCATAGAGCGCTTTGTCTAGAAAGTACACTTGGTCTGGATAAGTTGGATCTTCAAATCCTGGTGGTTGCTTGACATACACTTCCTCATTAAGCTTACCATTGAGGAAGGCTGTCTTCACATCAATTTGAAACAGCTTGAATCCTTTGTGCGCTGCGAAGGCTATCAACAGTTGAATTGCCTCAAGTCGAGCTACTGGTGCCTACGTTTCATCGTAGTCAATGCCCTCTTGTTGATTGTAACCTTGTGCAACAAGACGCGCTTTGTTTCGTACCACCACTCCACTATCATCTAGCTTTTTTATGAATACCCAGCGCATGCCAATTATGCTTCTATCACCTGGCCGGGGTACTAGACGCCAAACTTGGTTGCGCTTGAACTCCTCTAACTCTTCTTGCATGGCTATTATCCAATCTGGATCTTGAAGCGCAACTTGTATGGACTTGGGTTCCTGTAAAGAAACAAATGCACTACAAGCAAGCAAATTACGAACATTAGAGCGAGTCTGGGTACCTTTTTCATACTGAGATATAATCGCAGAAACTGGATGTGAGTTCATCTGTTGATAATCGCGCACGGTGACCTCTGTATTGTCTGGTAGCATCATCGTTGTTGTTTTGGACAAGCTTTCACTACCACCAGAATGGCCACTGGGTCCCGCTTGAGGACTTCCAGGTTGCGCTTCACCATTGCTTGGTCCCGCTTGAGAGCTAGAAGGAGGAGCAGAAGTAACAGAGGGAGTTACCTGACCTGGAGAAAGAGGTGAAGGGGGAGCTAGAACTTCAATGGATGGTCCACTTCTATGATCTTCATTCTGAGTGTTGTCCTTTGGAGGTTCTTCTTCACTGGGAATGCAAGCTTCTGTGGCTAAGGGCTGAGAAGCGCATCCTCCGCCATCATCATCGTCACTTTCCATACATGTGGAAGGGATAGAAGGTTGCGATTGAGGACTGGGAGGAGAAGCTGGAGGTAGATCATGGCTAGCGAATGGATCGTCGTTGATTTCTGGTACGCTTTCGAGCTCTCCTTCATCAAATTTCACATGGATGCTATCTTCTTCCCTTTGAGTTCTCAGGTTGAGTACTCTATATCCTTGGCTAGTAGGAGCATATCCAAGAAAGATAGCTTCGTCATTCCTAGCATCAAATTTACCCAAGAGTTCTCTCCCATTGTTATTGACGTAGCACTTGCAACCAAACACCCTTAGGTGAGAGATATTCGGTGTACGCCCTTTAAGCAGTTCATAGGGAGTTTTCTCTAAAATTGGCCTTAAGAAGGCACGGTTAGTTATATAACATGCTGTGCTCACAGCTTGAGCCCAATAGTGTGAAGCGACACCACTAGAGAGTAGCATTGTGCGTGCCATCTCTTAGAGTGTCCTATTCTTGCGCTCAACCACACCATTTTGCTCAGGGGTTCTAGGTGTAGAAAAGTTATGATCTATACCCCTTTCCTCACAAAATGATAGGAACTCACCATTCTTGAATTCAATTCCATTGTCAGAACGAATTGAACAAATGGGGAGCCCTAGCTTCTTTTCCAGTAAAAGCGCAAGAGTTTGAAACTTTGCAAAGGTTTCGCTCTTGTGCTTCAAGAAAAGAGTCCAGGTATAGCGAAAATAATCATCAACTATTACAAAAATATAGCGATTACCTCCTTTACTCTGCGTTCGTAGTGGTCCACATAGATCCATGTGTAGAAGCTCAAGGGGAGCTTTAGTCTGCACTACCTTGATAGAGGGAAAGGAGCTACGAGTCACTTTAGCATTTGAGCAGTCTGAGCATGAAGTCATGGATTCCACCTTGATGCGAGGAAGACCACGAACCAGATCTTTGGACTGTAACTTGTTGAGTAGATGTAGACTTGCATGTCCCATTCTCTTGTGCCAAAGATTTGTCGTCTCAGTGAGTGTAGCTAGACATAGGTTGCGCTAAGGAGAGAAGGAGTGGTCGAAGAGGTAAGTGTTGTCTATGCGCTTGCCCTTTAGAAGCACCTCTTGTTCAGGACTGACCACTGCACATTCAGTTGTACTAAACCATACCTTATTACCTTCTTGATCGCATAATTGTGCTACACTCAGTAGATTGAACCGAAGTTTCTCTACTAATTTCACATCTCCTATTTGAATGGCTTTGTTGAGATGCGCTTGTCCTTTAGCAATGATCTTCCCTTGCTTTTTGTCACCGAAGGAGACTCTGCCTCCTTCCTTAGCTTGGAATGAAAGTAGTAACTATGGATCACCCGTCATGTGACACGAGAAACCGCTGTCGATATACCACCTACATTTCATCCCAACCTGCAAAAGTAGAGATCAAGCTTTGATCTCCCATCGAAGCTTGCACTTCGTGGGAATATTAGACATAGCTATTGCTGAGCTAGTATTTGGGACTGGCTCATAATAGCTAGGATCATTCAGGTCTAACACAATATGAGGTCGCGCTTCACGAAGCACACCTCTGTGTCCAGAAGCGCATCTGTGCTCAACAGGTGACTGTTGAATACGTGTACGCTTGCCCTTATGTTTAGCCATTGGTTTATAGGGCTTACTCTTAAGGACCTTCAAGTCCTTGCACTCACGCCTGTCATGTCCATTTCGACCACAAAAGGTACAGTAATGGTTACCTATTACATAAACATACTTGCCTTTTCCTGGTCTAAATGGTTCTTTCTTTTGTAAGACTGGAGGCTGAGTTGGGGTTTGCGCTTGTTTTGTATACAATTTATGCGCTTTTTCCCCATGAAACCACTCTTTGTTTTCTTAAGGTTGTTCCTCAAGTACCTTTATTCTGCTCTTCAGATGAGATTTTTCATTCTTGTAGGCAGTTAGGTCTTGTTCAAGTGATTTAATTTTAGTAGAAAACTCACTTGATTGAGGAGGACTGGAGGAAGAGGAAGATTCCTGGGGGTCATAGCCCAATCCAGGTCTAGCTTTCACAAATGCTGTTTGAGGAACATACTTTTCTTCCACTAGCTTAGTAAGAATATCAAGCTTTGATATGATCTGATCGAGCTTAACATCTTTAGTTGAGTCAGAGTTACTTTCCAACCCTTTATCATGACAAAGTTCACAAGATTTAGAGAGGAGTGTGGATTTGTCATGTAAATGTTTGGAAAGCTCAACCAATTCTTCCTTAGCATTATCAAGTTCAACTAGCTGTGCTCTAGCATGAGTTGCTAGAGACTTGTGTTGAACCATAAGCTCTTTTAAGAGACAAATAAGATTGCGCTTTGGCAAAATGTCAAGGTTTAGATCATTTACCTCAATCTCAGAGCCAGAGTCTGAGTCAGATGCGGCGCCAGCCATTAAGCACAAGTCAGGTTGAGCTCCATCTTCTAAATTGTCATCAGATTCTCCCCAAAGTGTGACGAACGCCTGTTTAGGGGGTTGTTTGGTGAAGCTTGATCTTGAGCTTGGATTCACTTTTGGATGAGGAGATGCTTTGGCCAAGTGTCCCTTCTTCTTGTAGTTGAAGCAAGTGAAATCCCTGACATCGCACTGCTTGGAGGCTGTATCGCGCTTGAGGCCGCCTTGTTTCTTGAAAAACTTCTTCACGAGCTTCGTCATCATAGCGACATCTCTATCATCGTCGTCTTCTCCTTCATCATCATTTTCAAGCTTTTGGAGGACGCATGAGAGCTTGAGCGCCATTCCTTTGTTTTCTCGTTATGAGTGCTTCTCTTCGTTGTTCTTGATTTCTTGAACTTTGAATTTCCCTGCAAGAATAGAGATAGGCAATTCTCGTGTTTCCTTAGATTGGAGAAGAATCTGCTTGAGAGTTGGATACTTGGAGTTCACCCCATGGATGAACTCCATAGAATACTCCCAAGCTTTCTTTTCCATTCCAGAAGAAAGCATCTTGTCATAGAGGATTTGACACCGATAATGATAATCAGAAACAAGCTCATTTTCCCCCATTCTAATGGAGCAAAATTCGCAGTTAAGCTCAAAAATACGATTGTCCTTCATATCATCACAACCTGAGTGCATGTTTATGATATCTTTCCACATCTCTTGGGCAGTGGGGAGTGACATTACCTTGTCAATGTCTTTCCTTGAAAGCGCATTGAGGATGAGCTGTCGCGCTTTGGCATTCTTCTCCATCAGTTGGTACTCTTTAGCTTCCCATTTGGAGTTAGTTTCAGATATCTTCTCATCGCCCTTTTCAATAATTTTCCAGCACTGGTAATCCATTTGCTGGATGTAATTTTTAGTTATTGTGAGCCACCATTGGAGTTCGCCTTCAACAAGATTGTGGGGCTTAGCGAGAGAAATGCCGAGGTTGAAACTAGCCATTGTTCGAGTCTTGAGAATCCTTTGAACCTGTAAAAGGATTAGTGCAAATAGCTAACCTGTATCTCTGATACCAATTGTAGAAAACACGTATTTGATCAGCTATTGTTCACTGTCACTAAGCATCATTAAGCCTTAGATGTGCTTAACAAGTATCCAATTGCGCTTTGAATAATTGGGATGCGCTTGACCTATGTAGAATTGTTAGTAATGATTTCACTAAAGTCCTTAAGTGCGGAAGAGGTCAGACAGACAATTGAGCGTGTTTTAAGTTGTTAAAGCGCACTTATATTTGCACACACAAAGTTTCTCAAAGGTGAGAACCCTAAGTCACTAGCTGACTCGGGATAAAACTCACCACTACACTTGTATTAATAGAAGAAACAATTACAACTCTAGCTTCAATCACTTTGAAGCTCACTCGTAACACTTCCTTCTACAATACTGCGTTCAACTCTAAAGAACAAATGAAGGCACTCTCAACACTCTCTCTGATTACAAACAAGTATATCACTTAAGCTCTCTCTAGCTTCTCTACAATTCTTTCAGTTTGTAACATCTAGAGTGAATGCAACAGTCCTCTATTTATACACAGACCTTAAGCTAAACCTCTAACTTAATTCGTGTAACAAAAAAAGACTAAGCACAATGCCACCTCATCAATCCCTGTGCCTTGATCACTTCACCAGAATTAATCAACGGCCTGGAGTGATTTGGTTTTGTTCTTCACTTGTTGATCCACGCCACATCAGCAATCCGTGTGCTTTTATCTCTAACAACATTCTTCCACGCTGGCGATCCCTGGAGTTGCGTCCCAAAGAGTGAACAAGTTCTTCTCGCACCTTCCTGTGCACGCAACTTGCATTCTCCCGCTTACCAGCCTTCTCTAGCGTGTTGGCGGTTTTCTTGTGCGCTCTAGCACACCCTAAGCTATGGTGGAACCTCGTGGTCAACCTTCTTCTTCTTCATTCAAGCGCGTCTACTACGCCCTCGAAGCTCGATCACTCTCACTTCTTGGTCTTGAATGGATTTATTAAACACCGTTTGCGAAACTTACTTTCTCGCTTGGTGTTAAGCGCGACTGAGACCAGTCAAGCGCATCTCTAAGTGACTTAAGCGCATCCTTGCAGATATAGCAATAACCTGGAAGGCTTAAAAACACTAAGAGATTAAACATATTAGTTTGTTATCATCAAAACAAAGATACATAGATTAAGCTTTACTCTCGTACTCTCACTTCTTACAATACACTACGTCCTAACTCTAAGAACAAGGCAATTCACTTAGATTACAATAAGCTTGTCTAAACTCGTCAACACTCGTTATCCTTATGAGTGAAAGCTACAGTTCCTATTTATACATCAAAGCTAAGATTCAACACACTTAACTTGTGATAACAAATCAGAAACTAAGCTAGCTTTCCACCTCATCAATCCGTGTGCTCAACCAAGTTGTTAGAAATGATCAAACGGACGGGGTTGATTTGGTTTTGTTCTCCTATTGTTGATCTTTGCCACGTATGCAATCCGTGCCATTCACAAGCTAACCGTCTCCCTTTCATGCTGGAAATCCTTGGGGTTGCCTCAAGAAATCTTCAAGCCCTTCTTGCACCCAACGTGCACTCAGCTTTTGATTTCCCGCTCACCAACCTTTACCAAGTATTTGGGAAGCTCTATTGTGCAAGTGTGTGCACCCTTTGCTTCTGTGGACTCTCATTGATCAACAATACAACTCTGCTTTAATTCAAGTGCCCTCTTGGCTTGAGAAGCTCGATTCCTCTTGCTTCTGGACTTAATTGGAGTTGTTTAAACACCGCTGCGAAACTAGACTTCTCCGATTGTTGTTAAGCTCGACTGGAACAGTCGAAGCACGACCTAGATGACTTCTTTTGGTCATTGGTCGATCTCTTAGTGATGAAAGCGCAACCCAGCAAGTCGTATAATTACATGGGTAGCATAGAAACACAACGAGATTAGATTGATAAGTTTGTTATCATCAAAACAAAGTGAAATACATTGAGCTTTCTTATTTGACAATCAAAGCTCAACTAACAATTTCCCCCTTTTTGATGATGACAAACCTTTTACAGGTAAGCTCATATACTTTCCATAATGATCAAATGAAGACAAAAGACTTACAAATTTAATCATATATTCAGATTTGGAAACAGTTCGAAGTACCCTTACCAAGTACTTAAACAACAATTTCTTATTCCCCATAAAACCTAGAAGGTCTTATACTTCCCCCTTAATCAATGAAGGATGTATCTGTAGTATTTTCCCTTTTGACATCATCGAAAAATCTCAAAAGCTTAATCATACTGTAAGATCGATAGTAGGTTGCGCTTTTCTATCTTAGAATTCAGTTCAAGACATATTATAGTGAACAAAAGCAACTTAAGCAACTAAAGTATCAAATAAGAAAGCTATCAGAGATATGAAAGACAAATTGCATACTTCATTAAAGAAAATTATCATACAGCCAAAAGCAGGTTAGAAACCCTAGGGAGCTAGTTCAAAATACAGCAGAGCATAGGAATAAATAAGAAAGACAGACAAAAGCGCTACACAAGCGCTACCACCACACACAAGCACTAATTTCCACGATGGTCATCCGCCTCAATCCTGAGCTGAATAATGCGATCCATCCCGGTCTGAACCACCTTAGCAAATTTCTCAATGAACTCAAACATCTCCACCATATGACGTTCAACCCTTTCATGGTGCTGTTTCCATGGTAGCAATAATGCTTGAAGCATTTGCAGAGCTAAAAGCGGCTGGAGGGGGGGCTATGATCAGATCTGGAACTAGACGGATGCACTCCTTCTGGCTTGTAGAGCAAAATAGCAAATATAGCATCGCGAGTGAGGAAAGTGGAGCAAGCATGCTCTTGGAGAGCATTATCATATAACGAATCGGCCTTCAACATTCTGCAAATGATGTGAGGGAAGGGGAGAGGACCTGAGGTTGCAGCTCGACAGAGGACCAAGTGGCTCATCATAATCTGAGCTGTATTGACCACTTGAATCGAGTGGACAACTGCCATAATACAACAGTCGGCAATGGTGACATTCTCTCTGTCATAATCCCTGGGAGTGATGTTAGTGATGATGAAATGATGCAACAATCGACGACTAGGCTTGAGCAAGTCCACTGTAAGACTGCGCTTGGACATGGGAGAACCGAGAAAGATCTCCTTGAGCTGCTTGGATCCCGCTGGCCAGTTTTTCTTGTACAGCCGTCCAAATCCGCCCGATTGACCTGTAAGCCCAATGGCTTTGGCCAAATCCTTCATTAGGAAGGTCTCCATTGGATTACCATGCCAATGAAACCATACCTGGGTATATTCAGGATTAGCAGCGTGAGACTCCATGGTAGCATAGAATTGATAGACCATGGCATCGTTGTAGTGGGCAGGTTCGGTCTCGAGCTTGTCCCATCCTTGCATGCTCAGCCATCCAGAGAACTTCTTTACACGGACTGAATCTTTAAGCTCGACCAATAGATCATGAGTGACAATCTCAGGGTTGAGGAAGGTCCGCTTTGCAATGTTTGTAGGAATTGGAGGGAACTCATTTGTGCCAATAGACATCGTGCGCTTTGACCTTTTAGAGGTTCCTTTCTCTGGAAGCGCCTCTAGGGGAGATGATTCGTGCTCAGAGCCATCAGAAAACTCGACCTGCTCAACATCCAGGTCCTTTCTCTTTCGCCCATGTCGACGGTGTCACTTTGACGGTCCGCTCTTTGAGTTGAGGGATATAGTGGAGAGACAGATCAGCATGTGGGATCATAAACTCATCATCATCGGATTCAGAGGGGAGAGAGGAGATCATTTTCTGGGGAGACAAGAACTTAGGTGAAGCTAACCTGGAGGGGGTGACTGTAGCCATGCCGAGCGCACCCTTACCCTTATCAGGAGTGAAAAAGCAACTTCTCCATATCCGCTTTCTCCTTGGGGAGATCTGAGGGAGTCTCCTCTTCCTTCTCTTTAGCAAGATCAGCTGTCACCTTGGCCACAGTACCTTGATCATAACCATCCATAGCGAGATCCTATGACAAGAGCTCCTGGTCGACGGCAGGAAGTTTGGGTGGTGAAGGATCGTCGGGAATGGGAATGATTGTTTTTTTGGAGGCTGGGGTAGAGGCTAATGGAGTTTTACAGGATGCAGTGATTTGAGGAGCTGGGGGATCGGTGGAGGCAGAGGGAGCAGCGGATGAAGAAGATTGATCTTGAAGAAGAAGCTGAACCTTTTCTCTGACCTCTGGATCAAGTTCGGCAAGGTTGAGGTTCTGGTTGTCCATGGTAATTGGTGAGATAGAGGAAGAAGGAGGGGCGATATGATCGGAGTTTGAGAGAGATATTTGTCAAGTGAGGAAATGGTAAGGTAAGTCTGGGAATTACTATTACCTCGTATATATAGGTGCTTGCAACAACTTGCCTTTGTAATCTCAACCGATTAGATCAACGGTCCGGATTCTTTCAGAAGTCAGCTCAAGAGGTGGCTAAGCGGTCCAATAGAAACGTAGGACTTGACAAGCAGCTCAGCCCAACGGCTATAAACACAGTTCACTGTAAAAAGGAGCCGTTACCTCGGTTAGAGTAGCAAACACTTTACCTCTTGTGCTAAGCAATCTCAGAAACCACATACAAACTAGCCGTTACGCTTTAAGCTCAATGAAGATCCTTTCCACCAATAAAAGCTCAACCAAAGTCACAAATACCCAACAAAATCTGATGAAGCTCAATGCTGACTGTATACAGCTTGATATGTGTGTGTGGTGTCCAATGTCAAACTTAACAACCAATATGCAAATAATATAATGAACAGGAAATGCACATTTCAATTGGGACATTAGAGCATTCAATCACTCAAGTAAGATATAAACGTATGTGTATATAATGAGGGAATTCAGCTTTTTGTCACCAAATGAATACTTCTCTAATGTGGAGGTTAATTAGAGATGAGAGAAGCGTAACATTTAGTCAGGCTAGGGACA
>NW_027367640.1:0-56227 GCF_046119375.1 Phyllobates terribilis
AATCAAATCATAAACAGTAATGAAAGTAAGAACGTGGAAGCAATCACATCAACATAGTACGAATTACAAATAAATAGAAGAACGCTTATTAAACTGTAACATCAATTATAAACTGTAACATCAATTCTAAGATGCTACCTTGAAATAACAAAGTAACAAAGAACTCTAGAAACTCTACTAAAAATTCTATGCTAAGCTTCTACGCTTGGTTCGTTGGAAGAGAAAAACCATATATAGGAGAATATCTTTTCCTAATTTCTACCAAGTATAAAAAGATATTAATATACGAAAATATATCTAAAATAACATAAAATTGAAACCAGCCAAATCTATCTTCGGAGGTGAATCAAAGATATATCGGCAGATATCTGATCTTCTCTGGACGAGAGGTGAGTCGTATAAGGCATGGGGCGTGGTGTTTGAAGCTAGTAAGATTTCCCCTCACTGTCACAACATAATATTCCATCATATGGAAAAAGGCCAAATCTGTGCTGGACCACTGGGCGCGCGACGCGGTGTAAAAGGGACTGGTCGTGGCCACCGATTTGTCGATTCTTCACTCTTGACAGCTAAACTTCTCCTTGATATGTGTGAAAGACCTCCATTATGTATCTACCATGACTTATTAATTCTAATCCTCTGTAATTGTGTGTAAAAACCCTCAAATAGCTGATCTGCTCATCTCTGGCTCGGGTTATCACAACTCTGCTAATGAATCTTGATGAGGCTAAAAGTCGTTGTGCCTATCAAAAATACGCAACTAACGAATCCACTAGTAAAGTGGTAAGCAGGTGTCAAATCCCAAGAGAGCCAGAACGATAGTTTATTTCCAATTATGAAACCAAGTAGTAACAATTGGGGGTTTTTGTATTGAATCTTAATCGACTAAGCAATTAAACAAATATCAAAGCAATATATTGGTTGGGTTGTAAACAATTATGGGTATGAAGCTCACTCCTTCTAGCATCAGTTCATTATACAATTGGAATGTTGATCATCGAATTATACCAACTTATATTCTGAATTGGTTAATCCAGTTGTCCTACTCTTTGTTCGTAAATAGCAACTAGTCCAAATAGTCCCTAGAGACCCTTATTATGCAATGTGCAAGGAAATCCCAAGATTCAAAAGCACAACAACATGATGATCAAATATAAGTAGGCCTATGCAATACCATTGGCAAATCGCCGATACTCGACACGGGTTTATAATCTCTACACAATAAGCACTCGCAAATAGTCTATGCAAATTCTGCTCGCTACCTAATGACAAGACTTTTCAAATCGAATTATCAAGCCTAGCAATATGATGAATAATAATCAACCTAGTTTGCAACCTAGAAAAAATCAAGATCAATCAATGATACTAATAAAGCATGAGAAATCATAAAACAATCCAGAAATTAAACTTAGAACATAAGCGTTAGAATTCTCACAACAAACCTAGAACAATGGCTTCAGCCTAAAGAGTGAACTATAATGAACTTAGCCAGACATAGCCAACGAAAGCAATGAATGATTGATGGGAAAACAAACCAGGGAAGATGGTGAAAGTGGAAGAAAGGTGGAAGCTTTCTCTTGGCTGCTGCTGAATTCTACGTAAATGAAGGTATTGAAAGAATGATGAAGTAAAGATGATTCTAACCTAATATCCTAAGGCTTATATATTCTTTAATAAAAGGGTATTAAAAATAAATGCAAATAAATAAAAATATGTGGAAATAACTAATAAAATCTCGGATCAAATCTTCAATTAATGGGTCGTCCGTGTCCGCGTCACGATCGTGACACATGGGTCACGGTCGTGATTTTGCTCCAGTTCTCAGTCCTGTGGATGGTCACGATCGTGACAGAGGATCTCAGTTGTGACACCTCAACTGCGGCCATGTCACCATCGTGACATACCTGTCTCGGTCATGACGTCTTCAACTGAGGCTGAATCCCGATCGTGGTGCTCCATCTCGGTCGTGACTTCTTCTCCTGAGATGGACTTCGATCTTCTGCAAGCGTCGAGGCAGCTCGGCTTCGCCTCTCGGCTTCTCCTGGGTGTAGGCGTGGCATACTTCCTCTAGCTCCATCCCGAATGCACTAAAAGTGAGAACAACCGGGATCTCCATAATAAAACCACTAAATACCCCTTACGAGCATCTCGCTAATCCATAAATGAACTCCAAACCGGATTTCGGGCATACCACTCGTTAAGCACCTAAACACCACTAAACCTAATCTAATAGTCACTAGTTAACACCATATAATAATCTCCTATCAAACTTCCCCACACTTAAACCTTGCTCTTCCTCGAGTAAGCAAAATAAAACTCACTCCTCCTATAAGCGCAAAGGTTTGCAGTAAGGGTAGAGACAGTCTGCTAGCGACTATACTTCGAACTCCAAGTGTAAACGAGCACTAAACTAACTCGGATCTATCTTCTTATCTATCCGAGATGACCTACCCAAATCCCTCCTTATGTCTCTACTTCATATGTCACCACTCCATAATAATAATCAAATCAAACCAAGTGTCGCGTAATAAAGTACAAGTGGACTGCTAATCTCCTCTAAGGGTAAGGATACATAAATAATGATAATGAAGATAAAAATTGAGTCTCGCACCCGCTTATACACTTCTTTTACCTCCTCTTCAATTAATGTCTTAAACACTAATTAATGTAATCAAACCATACATCACAACCATCAATCCTAATCAAGAAATCTGCATAGCACAACCACAATAATATGCATCCAACTCCAGGAAATGTAATCCCGGGGCCCTTTCGGGTTTTCATTAAAATTCTAAAGTGGTAGGAACTGTTTTTCTTTCTTTTTTCTTCTTTCTTTATTTTCAGGCACCCACCTTTTCCTTTTTATCCATTTTTACTTGCCTTGTTCTTTTGTTCTTTTTTTATTTTTTATTTATTTTTTTGTTGGAGCCTCCTTTTTCGATCCAATCACTTCTTACTCTCCTGGATTTTTCTGATTTTTTTATATAGTAATAAAAGAAAATGTTAAAGAAATATCCGGTACAGACTCGATAGATAGAAAAACAGCAAAACACATCAGTATAGTAGACTCAAAAACATAAAAACAGCAGAACAGCAAAGCAGCAAAGCACCAGAAACATCAACAGCAAATAACTCCTCTCCTCACACTTGAATCGCGCATTGTCCTCAATGCAGCAAAAGAGGACACCATAAAAAGGGAGAGGAAGAAGAACCGTGGAATGTTGTGGTGTTATCTTGGTCGTGAGGAGCATAGGGGGATAATGATCAACCGCATCATGATCGTGACATAGTGTCACGATCGTGACACGAGTAGCTGTGATATGTGATCGACGTTTTTCCTCCTCCGATGACCTCCTAATGCTGGTCCCGCTATTCCTTGTAAAAGAAAACAAAAACAAAATAGAATAATGGGAGAAAAGTCAGCAGTACTCCCTCGGGTTGCCTCCCAATCAACGCCTTAGTTATCGTCGTGGCACGACGTAGAATGATTCAACCAACGTCTTTCGGTCCCTTTGGAACCTCTGATTTCAGAATTTCTTGTATGAACCAGTTATGCAAAGATTTGAACTTTAGACCATTCACCTCTGTGACTCTTCACCTTTGATTCACCTTTTTCTTCTTACTTTCCCCACACTTAGACTCAACTTGGGGTCGTGCATTTGCTTTCTTCGTAACCTGCATAACATTACTAGCAGGTTTCTTGCCCTGTGTGGTTAGAGAGGTGGGGCTACCGCCCAAAACAGAATCAGGGAGCGGGGCGCGCAGTGCATCCAAACATAGTTCGGGGGGTTTAGTAACCTTATCAATAAAAAATACCGAGCTATCATCCGGGGGTTGTGTCGTAGCTTCATATATGTTGAAACTAACAACATCCCCGTCAAACTCGAGTATTAGCGCCACGGTGTCAAGATCTAACTTAGTTTTGGCTGTTCTCATGAAGGGTCTACCCAGAAGGATAGGTTCATCCTGCGCATCGTGATTCATATCCAACACATAGAAATCCGCAGGAAATACGAGATTATCCACCATAACCAACACATCTTCGACTACCCCTTTCGGGTAAACCATAGACCTGTCAGCTAGCTGAATCACAATTCCTGTTTCATTCGGGGTCCTAGTCCTAGCGACTTGTATAACGAATAAGATATGTGGATCGTGAAGTACTTAGTGTAACTAAAGATCAAATCTTTTGTGCGGAATATAGACTAAGAACAAGTAAACACTTTCAATTCCTAAACGTAGGTTGTATTTGATTTCTCTTGAGACTTACAATAACTAGGCGAACACACAATTCTTAGTTTCTCTCAACTCTCCTAGCTATTGCCTAAGCCCTCAATCAATATCAACTCTCTCTCTAGTTCGACAACCACTTGCTTTGATGAAAGAACTAAACTATTTATACTAATGCATAATCACCGGAAACTGAATACCTAAAAGAAAGTGAATAACAATAAACAAGCATTAAATATAAACTAGCTAAATATAACGACGAAATAGCTTCAACTGATTAGATATCTAATCTGGAAGATCTCTTGGCGAATCCACTCTTTCCTTCTTTATCTCTATTTCCTTCTTTATCATCAAGGGAGATTTCTTTCCATAAATACGCGCTCGGTCCCATTGAGCGTCTTCGGTCCACTTGAGCGTCTTCGGTCCACTTGAGCGTCTTCGGTCCCCTTGAGCGTGTCCTCCTTGTGTAGCGTGTCACTTTGTGCAGCTCGATCCTTCACTCTCAATATTAGGTCCCCTTCAATATCCTTCGGTTCCCTTGCTCCTAGTTAAGTGCCTTGAGCGCTAGTCTTCTCGCTGAACTCGCTCTTGTCTCTTCTTTTGAGCTCGTTGTTTTCCACGCTTTAGCTTCCTAAATAACTCAAAGGCCTATCGATTCCTACGATATCTCACTCAATACACACATTAGTTCATAAGGTAGTTTGTTATCATTAAAACTAAGGCATTATCAGTTGTACGACCTAAGGGGCTAGTTCATACAACTAACACTTTCCCCTTTTTTAATGATGACAAACTTAGAATCCTGGCATAGGCATATAATAGAGTTGAGATAAGAAGTAACTTTCAATTCCCCCTTAATCAATGAACAAGTAATAAGCATCGTCCTTCAACTACATATGTTCAAGTTCCCCCTAAATTAAATAACTCTTATGCCTGTAATATTCCCCCTTTTGACATCATGTAAAAGGGAATTACAATATTAATCAAGGGAAACTAAGTGTAGCACGTGCGTGCCTTCTAGAGGAATGAGTAAGTGATACGAAAGAAGACGCAATAAGTCTAGCCCTATCTCAGTACGCACTAGAGCAAGCAGATAAGTGAACCAAAAACTAGCAATTCATTGATAAAAATTAAGAACACATAGAGAAGCAGCCAAAAAGATAAAAAATGACAAGAAATTTAGAGAAGCTATGGATTGTCTAAGGATCCCTAAGGGAACTGAGACCACAACTACTCCCACTGGTATTCATCTTGGTAGTCGTCCTCACAGGTCTCTTGTATGGGTCCGATCATGAGTTCCTTTACATGATGAAGATGCCAGTCGATCAAGCGCTTAAGCCCAAAAAGGTGCGGATTCGTGTGAAGTACAACTTCTAAGATGCGGCGCTGAATTTCTTCTGAGCTCATGTTCGGCGGCAGCAGGGGCTTAGACTCCTTTAAGGGGGTCTTCATCTGCAAGGTCGGGACTCAGATCTGGGAGGGGTTGAGGTTTCGGGCTTTGGTTTGGGCTCGGGCTTAGGCTTTGGCTCAGATCTGGGAGTGGAGCCAAGTAGGAGCTTCTTAATCGGCGCGTCCATACTGGAGTGCTTGAAGATCCGGCGCAGCCCAGTTTCATTGAGAATACTCTCGCAGGGCATTTCCTTGGTCGGCCTGTAGATCCCCAACTCTAGCATGAGCTTCTTAACTTTGTGAGGGTAGGGGAGCGCGTGATTCTTATGCATCTTTACCGTCAGCATGTGGGAGAGGATGAGTCGCGGCGTATCTATCAGACTCCCTTCGATGACTTCTCGGAGGAGACACGCGTCATCTATGGTGACGGTATCGCGCTTCTCTTGGCGTGGGATGACGTTGCGCAGCATTATGTAGTGAATGAGCTTTGTACCGAAGCCCAGCATGTGCGTCTTGATCTCTTTGGGACGCAGCTTCCCCACCAGCAAGTCCAGCATCTCGCCCTTTCTAGAGGGTCATTTCTTCTTCGGAAGAGATGCGTACCCTTCGCTCGTTGGGAGGTCGAGCACCTTCGCCATCAGCTTGACGTTTAGTGTCTTTGGCTCATCTCCCCAAGGAACGTGGGCCACAAAATAAAGCTGACCAGGGCTCGGGGTCATGACAGCGAGAGCACTGTAGAACTTTCTCACCTCCTCGTAATCAACGGCGAAGGGCTCCACCTCGAGCTCGGACCATCCAGTGCGGTCGAGGGAGGCGACGGTGGCGGCTACGTCAAACTCAGCGGGGCTGGTGTTGGACCAGAATCCTTGGCCGATGATAAGGGGCTCGATGACGACTCTGGTCGAGAAGTTTCCCTGATTGGGAGGAAGACTGAGGGACTCGCCGCTTTCAGGCAGGGCGATCGTCTTCTAGCGTTTCTGGTTTGTGGAGGAGGGCGAGATGGCTAGGGCTCGTTTAAGGGAGGTCTCAGGCGGTGGAGTGGAGGAGTAGTGAGAGTGAGGGCGGTGGATGTGACTTCGGGCTGGTGATGGATGGATTCCTCATGTCTAGAGGCGTAGGGAGTGTGCTCGGTGGAGGATATCGGGTGAATGACGGGGGTCGATGGATCTTCCTCCATGGGTGTTGTAGGTGAAGGCAGAGGACTGGGCACCTTCTCTGGAATGGAGAGAGAGGTTGTGGTGGTGCTGTGTCAGGGAGAACGGGTGTGGTGGAGGAGGAAGGAGCAACAGAGGCAGCGGCTTTGGAGCTCTCCATGAACTCCTGGAATTTGAGGAATTCAGCCCATTTGGCAAGGTCGATGTTGATTGGGTTGGTCATTAGTGTGTTTGAGAGAGTGGGAGTTGGGAAATACTGAGGAGAGTGTGGTGACGAGTTGCAAGTTTTGAGCGTAGAGTGCTTGAGGGAGAGAGAGTTTAAGAAGATTGAATGGTTGCAGAGATGGTGAAGGGGGTCTGTATCTGGTGAGGGGGTTATTTATGGAGAGGATCAAATAGTCGAATCACAACGGCCTTTAGTGAGATGTGGAATGGCGCCTCGTTTATCGCAGATGCAACTGACCGTTGGTAGGCGGGCGAGTAATGAGTGCCTAGAAGATAGTCGACCGTTGAGATGCTCGGTCCCTAAGATTCTATCAGTCCCTATACTCAGTTCCTAAAGTTATCTGCACTTGACTCTAATCTGTGTTACTCGGTCCCCAAGGACATGCAGCTCAAAACTGCGCTTGTGATCTCTTCTACTTACTTGGTCCCCCATACTAGGACGTAATGTGTCTCAGTTCCCATTCTCAGTAGGATAAATCAACTCGCTTAAGCACACAATAAACTCACACACACAAAGGGACATAAAATCTCTTTTAAAAGAAATAAGTGCTAAGCATATATGGGTAGGCTTTTTGTCATCTCAATGAATATTCCCAGTTGTGCCTTATATGGTCATAGGGAACGTAATATTAAGATCAAGGCTAAGGGACTGGCCTATAAGCACGAATCATATTTGGGGTTCTTGATTATGAGGTTAAGAAGTGATCATCGTGCATATATATAAGGGCTTGAAAATGAATAGCATGCAAATGAATCAAGTTTCAGCAAGCAATAGTGCAATCATAGAGAGGGCCTAACTAAGCATTTATCATTTAGCATCACACAGAGCATGCGAAGGACAAATACCCCTAAGAGTATAGGCTAGGTTCACGCACGTACTAGTCCTAGGTTCCCAAGATTAAAAGGAGCACTGAATTTACACAAGATCAAGGGAAGAGGCCTACGTGGAAGGAGATGCTTAATGAAAGGGGATCAAGCCCAAGTGAAGTTTGAGTTTGATGAATGGTTCCTTGTTCAAGGCCTTGGTGAAGATGTCTGCTATTTGATCCTCAGTTCTACAATGTGTAAGCTCGATGTGCTTCTTCTCCACATTATCTTGAAGGAAGTGATGACGCACGTCAATGTGCTTGGTTCGAGAGTGGTGCACATGATTCTTTGAGATGTTGATCGCGCTTGTGTTGTCACACCTTATTTCAATCGAGCCCATCGAGATTCCGAAGTCAGTGAGTTGTTGCTTGATCCATAAGAGTTGAGCACAACAAGAAGCGGCTGCTATGTATTCAGCCTCGGTGGTAGACACAGCTACTGAGTTCTGTTTGCGAGAGCCCCATGAAACGAGACAAGGGCCTAGGAGTTGTGCCATACCTGAGGTGCTCTTTCGATCAACTAGATATCCTGCATAGTTAGCATCTGTGTATCCAACAAGGGTAAAATCGCAGTTCTTAGGGTACCATAAACAAAGATTATCAGTCCCTTTTACATAACAAAGGATACGCTTGATGATGGCGACGTGCGACTCCCTTGGATCAGATTGGAAACGTGCACACAAGCTCACCACAAAAACAATATCGGGCCTAGAGTCAGTTAAGTACATTAAAGACCCTACCATACCTCTATAGAGAGTTTCATTCGTCTTGGGGCCGTTAAGGTTTGCGTCTAACTTAGTGCATGTGGACACTGGAGTGTGAAGGGGTTGGCTATTGTCCATTCCAAACTTCTTTATGATCTCCCTTAGATGCTTTTGTTGATGAATTTGAATGCCTTCAGCCTTTTGCAACACTTGCAGTTCAAGGAAGAAGTTGAGTTCCCCTATCATGCTCATGTTGAACTTGCTACTCATCACGTCTTTGAATTTCTCTACAAGCGACATGTTAGTTGAACCAAAAATAATATCATCAACATATACCTGAACCACTAGGATGTCGCCTTCATGTTCCTGGATGAAGAGCGTCTTGTCGATGGTTCCCCTCTTGTAGTTGTTCGCGAGGAGGTACTCAGTCCCACAACTGAAGCAAGTAGAGACTTTCCAATTAGTATTTTCCCTCAGAATAAATTTTTTGTATTAGATGTTGTTTTCATATTTTTCTAATAAAAATAGCTTTTATTGTGGAGTGTAGATGTTCCAATGTTCAAAGAATTACACGAGTCGATGGACATTACTACAATCAATTGCAAGGTACAATTATGATTAAAAATATACACTAAATAAGTTTACAAGTGCTTTCGCAAGTATTATTTTATGGCACTAGCATCAAGAATGATTCGAGAACATTGAAGAGCAGTCAGGGAAAAAATAATAGGATCACATAGAGAAACTTAATTTTCTTATGCTACTTGTTCTGAAGAAATTTTAACGAGAAACAATGAAGTGATAAGACCCGAAAAACTCAATAGGTTACATAACCATTTCAATCAAATGATGATACAGAATCTTCAAAACATTGGATATGGCCACCATAATTTTCAGCCCCTTCAAAATAAGAAATGGATATGCATATGGAAAAGTAATAATTATCCACAATTTAGGAATGGAGGAATTTCAGCTCCACACAACCAAAAGCATATATATAAGAAGTTTTGGCAAAATCCCAATATAAAACTAAACATCCATGCCCATATCAAGTTTACATATTTGTCAAAAGCTATTATTAGAGCCATTTAATATGTTGAAACCATTATATATATGAAGGGACTATTGTTCTCTAAGAACTAGAAGTTATAACCTTCTTTAAGTAGTGCCACTTTAGGAAGAAATTTATCCAAACCCTTTTACTCTACTTGTGAAATTCAGCGAGCAAAGAGTCACACTAAGGTCATTTCATTAGGACTTATGTGTACAAACATTAAGGGACCTATTTACCTGAATGTTATATGCGAACTTTCGTTTGTTAGAGCGGATATGACATCACCCAGAGTAGAAAGAGACCTATTTATATTCTTAGCTTCCTTAAGTTGTTCTCCTTGCGCTTCTGTCTTGGCTTTTTTATAGGAGCTTATTATATGGTGTAACTAGCGACTATTAGTTTAGGATTAGTTGTATTTAGGTGCTTATTGAGTGGTATTCCCGGAATCAGGTATGATTGTTCACTTGTAGATTTGCGGGATGCTCTTAAGCGTTATTTGGTGGTTTGTATTATGGAGATCCTATTTGTACTCTGTTAGTTGAGCTTTAATAGTCTTGTTAAAGTTTAATCTATTTCTCTTTGTCTTGATGATAACAAACTAATATGTTTAATCTCTTAGTGTTTTTAAGTCTTCCAGGCTATTGTTATATCTGTAAGGATGCGCTTAAGTCACTTAGAGATGCGCTTCAACTGGTAACAGTTGCGCTTAACACCAAGCGGACAAAGTAAGTTTCGCAAGAGGTGTTTAATAATCCCATTCAACTCCAGAAGTGAGTATAAGTGAGCTTCTAAGGCATAGAAGATGCGCTTGAATGAAGATAATGTAGTGTTGATCACGAGGTTGCACCAAAGAAAAGGGTGCGCGTTATCGCAGAAGAACAACGCCCAAACATGAGGAAAGGCTGGTAAGCGGGAAGATACAAACCGAATGTGCAAGAGGTGCGAGAAGGGTTTAAAGGCTTTTGTGACGCAACCCCAAGGATTGCTAGCGTGGAGGAAGGTTGTTAGAGAGAAATGCACGGATTGCTGAGGTGGCGTGCATCAACAAGAAGAGAACAAAACCAATTCAATACAAGCCGTTGATTAATTCTGGTGAAGTGATCAAGGTGCACGGATTGATGAGGTGGCATTATGCTTAGTCTTTGTTTGTTACACGAAGTAAGTTAGAAGTATAGCTTATGGTTTGTGTATAAATAGAGGACTGTTGCATTCACTCTAGATGTTACAAACCGAGAGAATTTTAGAGAAGCTAGAGAGAGCCTAAGTGATATACTTGTTTGTAATCAGAGAGAGTGTTGAGATTTCCTTCATTTGTTCTTTAGAGCTAAACTCAATATTGTAGAAGAAGTGTTACGAGTGAGCTTCAAAGTGATTGAAGCTAGAGTTGTAATTGTTTCTTCTATTAATACAAGTGTAGTGGTGAGTTTTATCCCGAGTCAGCTAGTGACTTAGGGTTCTCACCTTTGAGAAACTTTGTGTGTGCAAATACAATGCGCTTTAAACGCTTAAAGCGCGCTCGCATTGTTGTTTGGCCTTTTCCGTGGTACAAGAACTTAGTAAATCAATTACTAAGTGTTCTAAACTGGTCAAGCGCATCTACAAGTGTCGAAGCGCAGTTTGATACTTGTTAAGCGCATCCAAGACTTAATGAACCTTGGAGACATAGAACAATAGTGGCTTAACGAACGTGTTTTATTTAACCTTCAATTGGTATCAGAGCTACTGGTTAGCTATTTGCACTTATCCTTTTACAGGTTCAAAGGATTCTCAAGAGTTGAACAATGGCTAGTTTCAACCTCGACATTTCTCTCGCTAAGCCCCACGTCCTTGTTGAAGGCGAACTCGAATGGTGGCTCACGATGACTAAAAACTACATCCAGCAAACCGATTATCAATGCTGGAAGATCATCGAAAAGGGAGATGAGAAGATCTCTGAGACTGATGACTCCAAATGGGAAGCCAAGGAGTACCAACTAATGGAGAAGAACGCCAAAGCGCGACAGCTCATCCTCAATGCGCTTTCTAGGAAAGACATTGACAAGGTAATGTCACTCCCAACTTCCCAAGAGATGTGGAAAGCCATCATAAACATGCATTCAGGTAGTGAGGATATGAAGGACAACCGTATATTTGAGCTTAACCGCGAATTTTGCTCCATTAGAATGGGTGAAAATGAGCTTGTTTCTGATTATCATTCTCGATGTCAAATTCTCTATGACAAAATGCTTTCTGCTGGAATGGAAAAGAAAGCTTGTGAGTATTCTATGGCATTCATCCATGGGGTGAATTCCAGTATGCAACTCTCAAGCAGATTCTTCTCCAATCAAAAGCGACTCGAGAATTGCCTATCTCTGTTCTTGCAGGGAAATTCAAAGTTCAAGAAATCAAGAACAATGAAGAGAAGCACTCAGAACAAGAAACCAGAGGCATGGCGCTCAAGCTCTCACGCGTCCTCCAAAAGCTTGAAAATGATGATGAAGGAGACGACGATGATGATAGAGATGTCGCCATGATGACTAAGTTTGTAAAGAAATTCTTTAAGAAACAGGGTGGATTCAAGCAGCGCGATCCTACCTCCAAGCAGCGCGATGTCAGGGATTTCACTTGCTTCAACTGCAACGAGAAGGGACACCTTGCTAAAGCATGTCCTCATCCAAAAGTGATCCCAAGCGCAAGCTCCAGCAAAAAGCAGCCTCCTAAACAAGCATTTGTTACACTTTGGGGTGAATCTGATGGAGACTCTGATGATGGAGCGCAATCTGATTTCTGCTTGATGGCTGGTGATAGATCAGACTCAGGATTTGAGATTGAGGTAACTGATCTTAACTATGAAATCTTACCCAAGCGCAATCTTATAAATCTTTTAAATGAATTGATGGTTGATCATAAGTCACTAGCTGATGAAGCTAGGGGACTTCTGGATGAGCTTAATTGTTCTAAGGAAGAAGTAGTTGAGCTTTCCAAGCGCTTACATGACAACCCTACTCTCCTGACTAAATCCTGTGAGCGTTTTCATGAAAACGAGTTGGAAAGAAACTCTTACTCAACTAAGGATGTAAAGCTCGATCAGATCATATCAAAGCTTGACATTCTTACTAAGCTAGTGGAAGCAAAGTTTATCCCTCAAACAGCCTTTGTGATAGCTAGACCTGGATTGGGCTATGACCCCCAGGATTCTTCCTCTACCTCCAGTCCTCCTCAATCAAGTGATTTCTCTGCTAAAATCAAATCACTTGAGCAATACTTGATTGCCTACAAGAGTGAAAACTCTCATTTGAAAAGCAGAATCAATGTCCTTGAGGAACAACCATCTGAAACCAAAGAGTGGTTTCATGGGGAAAAGCGCATCAATTGTATAAAAAACAAGCGCGAACCCCAACTCAGCCTCTAGTTTTACAAAAGAAAGAACCATTTCGACCAGGAAAAGGCAAGCATGGTTACGTAAGAGGTAACCATTACTGTACCTTTTGTGGTCGCAATGGACATGAAAAGCGTGAGTGCAAGGACTTGAAAGTCCTTAAGAATCAGCCCAATAAGCCAATGACTAAATCCAAGGGCAAGCGCATACGTCGTCGACATTCATCTATCGAGAACGATTGTGCTTTAGCACGAGGAGGTGCGCTTTGTAAAGCGCGACCTCATATGGTGCTTGATCTGAATGATCCAAGTTATTACGAGCCAGTCCAGAAAACTAGCGCAGTAATAGCTATGAGTAACGTTCCCACGAAGCGCAAGCTTCGGTGGGAAATCAAAGCTTGATCTTTGTATTTGCAGGTTGGAATGAAGAGTAGAGAATGCACGGAAAGAGGTCGTTTGTGTCATGACGGACGATCCACAATTGCTACTCTCATTTCAAGCTAAGGAGGGAGATAGTGTCTTCCTCGGTGACGAAAGGACAAATATAGATCAATGCTAGAGGATACAAGCGCAACCTAGTAATTTCCAACGCATTATAAGTATCCAGTACATCTCTCACACGAAGCACATCGATGTACGGCACGACTTTCTTCGTGATCATGTGGAGCGCAAGAACATCGATCTTATTCACGTATCTTCATAAGGGCAATTAGTAGATATTTTCACTAAGGCGCTTAATCGACAGGTCTTCTTAAACCTTCGGGTTCAGCTTGGCCTTATGCGACTCCATTAGCTTTGAGGCAATGGAACTGTAAGTATTCCCCTATTTGATTAGAATTAGCGAGCTTAGTATCAAGGTACGAACTATGGTCGCTTGCGCTTGATAGCTTTGAGTTTTTTCATGCTTTATAGTTGTTCATTAAAATGAATTAGTCTTGAACTTGTCTGACTTGTTTAGCTCGATTTGATATAATCCTAGTCCATGCATGTTCTTCTTTGCCAAAAACTTGACAATGGTGATCGTCTTCTACCCATATTACATGCCTAAGAAATGATCCATTGCATAGGTGTCCCTATCCTAACTAGATGTAACACTTCTCTCGTCCTTTATTGAGCTCTACATTAGAGAAGTATTCATTTGGTGACATAAAGCCCAATTACCACATTACATGTATATGCACATACGACCACATCAACTTGAGTGACTGAATGCTCTAATGTCCCTTATATGAAATGTGCATCTTCCTGTTCATGATTTTCTTTGCATTGTGGTTTGAGAATTGAACTGGACATCACGCTCTTCCATCTACTTGCCTTAGTCAGTGTTGAGCTTCTTCAAGTTTATTCAGCCAGTGGAGAGTTCTGGTTGCGCTTCGTTGTATAGCGCACATGTGTATTGAGGAGTATTGTGCTTTGAAGCGCGTCTGGTTAGATTTCCTTCGAGCGTGGGTTTCCTTACTCATGAAGAAACGGCTAGTTGTCAAAACCCACTTGCCGCTTTTGATGTAACGGCCTGATTCTGCGTCTAATGGCTATAATTCTGACCGTTGAGGGCTACTTGAGGGCTAGCGCGTCTTTTCCGGGATTTTTATTGGACCGTTAGTGCTTCAAACGACTACTTTTCAAATGTTGGTTTTGATTGGAGCTTTGAACGGTCGAGAGTGGAAGGTGTGACTATAAATTCCAGGTATTTTCTTAGCCTCTTTTACCTTACTCTCTACTCTCTTCCTCTATCTCCTTTTTACACTCCTTTCGATCTCCTTCATCTCCCTCACTTACAGTTTAAATGGAGAACGTGAACCTTGCCAACCTTGATCCTGCGACTCGTGCCCAGGTCGAGTTGATCATAAAATCTAAATCTTCCACATCCACTCCATCCGACCCAAACCCAGCTCCTCAAAATGAGTCGATCCAAACACATAATTCTGACCCAGATTCCCCCATTATAGACCTCACTACCACAAAAGACCTCAGACCCACTAAAACACCTCCTGCCCCAGAAGCTCCTCTCTTCTCACATGATCCACAGGTGGATTTCTCAATCACAGCCGACAAATTAGATCTGGCTGGATATGATGCAGAGAAAGAGCTCGCTCGAATCACAGGGGCTTCTACTCAGGCTATTCCTCTTTCTAGCCCGGCCAAGGGTAAACTTATTCTGGAGATAGAAACACTGTCCAGACCTGGTGCTTCAACTCGTCCAGGTACTCAGTCTCTCATGTCGCCTAAGGATTTGCTAGCAGGTATTCCCTCCGACTCTGATGAAGATAGAGATTATCGTATTCAATCACGGTCAGAAACAGGTACATCCTTCTTTGATTAAGGGGGAAGTATGAGATCGTGCTTGAATTAAGGGGGAATTTGAAAACAGTGTTCCTTAAGTACTTGGTAAGATACTTTGATCTAATTCCGAATTTGAATACTTGATTAAATTGATGTTATTGTTTCCATTTTAATCGTGAATGAAAGTATTCATGAGCTTACCTATTCATAGTCTGTCATCATCAAAAAGGGGGAAATTGTTAGTTGAGCTTTAATAGTCTTGTTAAAGCTTAATCTATTTCTCTTTGTTTTGATGATAACAAACTAATATGTTTAATCTCTTAGTGTTTTTAAGTCTTCCAGGCTATTGTTATATCTGTAAGGATGCGCTTAAGTCACTTAGAGATGTGCTTCAAGTGGTAACAGTTGCGCTTAACACCAAGCGGAGAAAGTAAGTTTCACAACAGGTGTTTAATAATCCCATTCAACTCCAGAAGTGAGTATAAGCGAGCTTCTAAGGCATAGAAGATGCGCTTTAATGAAGCGGATATAGTGATCACGAGGTTGCACCAAAGCAAAGGGTGCGTGTTATCGCAGAAGAACAACGCCCAAACGTGAGGAAAGGCTGGTAAGCGGGAAGATTCAAACCGAATGTGCAAGAGGTGCGAGAAGGGTTTAAAGGCTTTTGTGACGCAACCCCTGGGATTGCCAGCGTGGAGGAAGGTTGTTAGAGCGAAATGCACGGATTGCTGAGGTGACGTGCATCAACAAGAAGAGAACAAAACCAATTCAATACAAGTCGTTGATTAATTCTGGTGAAGTGATCAAGGTGCACGGATTGATGAGGTGGCATTATGCTTAGTCTTTGTTTGTTACACGAATTAAGTTAGAAGTATAGCTTAAGGTATGTGTATAAATAGAGGACTGTTGCATTCACTCTAGATGTTACAAACCGAGAGAATTATAGAGAAGCTAGAGAGAGCTTAAGTGATATACTTGTTTGTAATCAGAGAGAGTGTTGAGATTGCCATAATTTGTTCTTTAGAGCTGAACTCAGTATTGTAAAAGAAGTGTTACGAGTGAGCTTCAAAGTGATTGATGCTAGAGTTGTAATTGTTTCATCTATTAATACAAGCGTAGTGGTGAGCTAGTGACTTAGGGTTCTCACCTTTGAGAAAATTTGTGTGTGCAAATACAGTGCGCTTTAAACGCTTAAAGCACGCTCGCATTGTTGTCTAGCCTTTTCCGTGGTACAGGAACTTAGTAAATCAATTACTAAGTGTTCTAAACTGGTCAAGCACATCTACAAGTGTCGAAGCGCAATTTGATACTTGTTAAGCGCATCCAAGAATAATGAACCTTGGAGACATAGAACAATAGTGGCTTAACAAACTTGTTTTATTTGACCTTCATACTCAACTCTAGTGCATTTCAGACGGAGCTAGAGAGAAGACGACCACACCTACACCCATGGAGAAGCTGAGAGGCGAAGTCGAGCTGCCTCGGAAGCTTACAGAAGACCGAAGACTAGTCCGAGAGAAGGTTTCAAGACGAAGAAGAGCTACGGAGAAGATGTCTCGGTCGAGACTCTGGTGTCTCGATCGAGATTTTCCCTCGACATGGATGTCGCGGTCGAGACTATAATGTCTCGATCACGACTTTGCCTCGACAAGAAAGTAGCGATCGCGACCCTGAAAGTAGCGATCGAGTCTGGTGCCGTTTCTGAGTGACTGGGAAAATGTCTCGACCACGACTTTATGTCTCGATCGCGACTCGGCATTATACCCGGCCCAATTGCAGATCCATGCCCGGGAATCTATCAGTTTTTCCCTTTTTTATCATTTATTTTCTGTTATTTTATTTCCTATAGGATAGATACTATATAAACCTCTAGTTTTTAGGTTAGAATTAGTTAGTTATTCTTTTTTCCACTTTTCACAATTAGTTCTTAGAGATTCAGCAGCCAAGAAGAAAGCTCCCACCTTTGTGCCATCTTCTACCTTCACCCCTGGTTAGTTCATCCATAATTATGTATAGCTTTCTCTTGGCTATGTCTGGCTATGTTCCTACGAGTTCACTCTTAGGTTCAGGCCATTATTCTAGGAATTGTTTGTGAGAATTCTATTGTTTATGTTCTAATAATAATTTCAGCATTGTTTTATTTTCTCTTGTGATTATTGTCATTGATTGATATTGATTTTATCTAGGTTCGAAACTAGGTTGATTATTATTCATTCATATCGCTAGGCTTGATAATTCGATTTGAAAAATCTTGTCTTTTAAGGTAGCAATCAGAATTAGCATAGACTATTTGCGAGTGCTTATTTTGTAGAGATTATAAACCTGTGTCGAGTATCGGTGATTTGCCAATGGTACTGCATAGGCCTACATATCTTTGATCTTTATGTTGTTGAGTAGTTGAACCTTAGGATTTCTTTGGTTATTGCATACAACAAGGATTTCTAGGACTATTTGGACTAGTTGCTATTTACGAACAAAGAGTAGGACAACTAGATTATTTATTTTAAAAGAACGTAACTTTATTAGAATTCGATGATCAACTTTCCATGAGAATAATGTGTTGAGAATGAAAGAGTGAGCTTTCCATCGTTATAAGTTTACAAAAATCCAACAATTCACGTTTTAATATTGCTAGTTAGTTTACAAACCAAAAACACCCCAGTTACTATTTGGTAACACAAATTGAATTAAGCTATCGTTGTGGCTCCCTTGGGATTCGACTCCGACTTACCACTTCACTAGTGAATACTTTAGTTGGATTATTTTTTATAGGGCCAACGACCATTTAACTCCTGTCAAATTTTGGCGCCGTTGCCGGGGAGCCAACTGTTATAGTTTGTTTCTTTTTGTGTTATCCTGGTGTGAACCTATCTTATGGTCCACACTCGCGCTACTAATTCAGATTTACTTGATTTCATTCCAGTGATCGAATCAATGGTTGCGAGAACGTTGAGAGAGCTTACGGACCCAGATCTGACGCAACAACACCTGGGAGTAACGCTGCCTGCCCTGAATGACGGCGTTACGTTTGAGCTCAAGACCGATTTCATCAACCTGCTACCGAAGTTTCATGGCTTGGTTGGGGAGGACCCGATCATGCATCTTAGTGATTTTTACAACATCTGCAGCTGTAGCAAGCCGAGTAACGTCACCGACGAGCAGATTAAGATGAGAGCTTTCGGTCTTACGCTAAAAGACAGCGCGCGTCAATGGTACTACTTGCTACCCACCGGAAGTATCGACACTTGGGAGAAACTTCACAAAGCCTTCCTTAGTAAGTATTTCCCGTCCAAGAAGGCCATTGCGCTAAAAAGGGCGATTTCTATGGTGGAACAACATGACGACGTATCGCTGTATGACTACTTGGAAAGATTCGCGAGATTGTGTGCTAGCTGCCCATTCCATGGGTTTGAGGAGAAAGATTTGGTGACCCACCTTTACAATGGGTTACTTGATAATGAGAGGAGGTTAGTAGACGCTGCATGTAATGGGAGTGTGCTGAATTTGACTCCCGCCGAAGCCAGAGTCCGACTAAACGAGATCACTGAGGGGACTAGAAGCTTCGGGAGAACGTATGCAAGTAAAGGAATAAACGTTGTGGATTCCGGAGAGTCCGGATGGAAGAATGAGATAGCCGAATTGAAAAGCATGATCAAGAATATCGCCATTGGAAACCAACAATAACAATATCAATATTCAAACAACTATAACCGCGTCCCATACCAACCTGAATCCCAGGAGCCTTCTATGGAAGAAATGCTTAGATCGCTGAACAAGCACTTCGCCGATCATGCTCAAACTACCGAATCCAGCATCAAAAATCTTGAAAAGCAATTCGGGCAATTGGCTGAGGCTGTCTCCAACCTTACAATGCAAACCTCGAGAAACCTCCCCGCCCAAACCGAGAGAAATCCGAGGGAGAACTTGAGTGTAATCTTGACGCTAGGAGAACAAAGGGCCATTGAAAAGAACGAGGAGGAAGAGGCCACAGAGATGTCTCGACCGAGACAAGAAAGTCTCAACCGAGACTTTAGCCCCGAGAAGAAACTCACGATCGCGACCTGAAACTCTAGACCGCGACATTGGCCCCGAGGAGAAATCTCGATCGCGACTCCAACCTCTCGATCGAGATGGCGGTGATCCAGATTTCGAAAAACTTTCCGAAAAATGTCTTGACCGCGACACCGACTCTCGACCGCGACTAGTGGATCTCGACCGCGACTATGCTGCAAAGCAAGTTGAAGACGAGTATGAAGACAGAGGTGACTTTAATCTGCGACAAGAGAGCTATGTAAGACCTAACTTTCCTCCGCTATACTATGAGAAACCACCTGCACCATTCCCAGAAGCCTTTAAAGACACGCGCAGATTTGCGAATGACAATGAACTCTTCGACACATTTGGTAAATGTGAGGTGAACATCCCGTTGCTTATGCTCGTCAAGAGTGTTCCGCGCTACGCTAAGTTCTTGAAGGAGCTCTGCACCATGACGAGGAACCAGAAGCTGAAAGGGAAACAGAAGGTGCAGGTAAGCGAGAGAGTTTCCGCGGCCATCCAGCAGAAGATAGCGACTAAGTACTCGGATCAAGGTATGGTCTGTATTCCTTGTACTATCGGTAAGACTAAAATTGATAGGGCCATGCTAGATTTGGGTGCTTCTATTAATGTTATGTCGTATTCACTATATAAGTCCCTAGGACTAGGACCCCTGAATGAAACAGGAATTGTGATCCAGCTAGCTGGCAGGTCTATGGTTTACCCGAAAGGGGTGATCGAAGATGTGTTAGTAATGGTGGATAATCTTGTATTTCTTGCGGATTTTTATGTGTTAGATATGAATCACGATGCACAGGTTGCACCTATCCTTCTAGGTAGACCCTTTATGAGGACATCCAAAACTAAATTGGATCTAGACACCTGGGCGCTCACACTCGAGTTTGACGGGGATGTTGTTAGTTTTAACATATATGAAACTCCGACACAACCCCCGAATGACAACTCGGTATTTTCTATTAATGAGGTTGTTAAACCCAACGAACTATGTTCGGATACAATGCGCGCCCCACCCCATAATTCTGTTTATGGCGGTAGCCCCACCTCTCTAACTACACAGGGAAAGAAACCTGCTAAAGCTGTTGTGCAGGTTACGAAGAAAGCAAATACACAGCCCCGAGTTGAGACGAAGTGTAGGGAAAGTACGAAGAAGAAGGTAAAGCAAAGGTGGAGAGTCGCAGAGGTGAATGGCCTTAAGTTCAAACCCTTCCACGACTGGTTCATCAAAGAAATTCTAGGATCGGAGGACTCAAAAGGCCCGAAAGACTATGGTTGAGTCATTGTACGTCGTGCCGCGACGTTAAATAAGGCGCTGATCGAGAGGCAACCCGATGGGATTTCTACTAACCTTAATCCCATTTGTTTGTTTTGTTTTTGTTATTTCCATTAGAAAGTCTAAGGAGTCAGCAGGAAGGACGCCATTAGAGGAGTAAAACAGACGAAATCAACCGAAGTCAATCAAGTCACGATCGCGACTACAGGGTCTCGATCGAGAATTCATCCCCGAGAAGAAGTCTCGATCGCGACCATAAATGTCTCGACCAAGACGACGGTACCTCACTTTGCGAAAAAATTTCCGAAAAAGGTCTCGACCGCGACTTTATATCTCGACCGCGACCGGGGCGTCGACGCAGAGGAGTGATTGCGGTATTTCCCCCTCTTCCCTATTTTTATGAGGTCCTCTTTTCCTGCATTGAGGACAATGCGCTGTTCAAGCGTGGGGAGAGGATTTACCATACCGAGAAATTAATAACATTCTTCTGTAATAGATATATTTGACTGCTGCAATATAAATATAATTTCAAATCTGCTGCATTAACTCTAAATTACACTAAATTGTTCTCTCTTAGGTAAAATCGTTGCAAAAACCGCTTCCTTAGGTACAACCGCGGAAAGAAACGTTGCCTTAGATAAGACCGTTGCTTTTGACCGATGCATCTGCTCAGTATTGTAGTAGTGAATTTTGTATTTCGGTAAATCTAATTTAGGGTTACGGTGTATATAATTTAAAATTAAATTGGGTTACTATGTAATTTTATGGTTTCCAGCCTTCCATATTCATCTTCAATTTATTTCGTGAAAGTGTAATGGCAGTTTGAACGTCTAACTAAAATCTCGGTTGCAATAGAACATTAAACCTTTCACTTACACTCAACAATTGAAAGCCTTCCATATTCATCTTCAATTTATTTTGTGAAAGTATAACGGCAGTTTTGACTGTCTAATTTAAATCTCGGTTACAAGTCAAAGGATGCATTCAATCACCTACGTTTCAATTCTCTCATTAATTTCGGCGCATTGTAGAATTTTCGTCCACGTTTTTTCCAACGGTCAAAAGATGCATTCAATCACCTACGTTTATATCCTCTCATTAATTCTGGCATCGCAATTAATTCTTGTGTACCCAGTCAAACCTTCATTCACAATTTATTACCCCCTTTACTTCATCTGTTACAACCGAGCTTGCCTTTTTTACCGATGTACAATTTCTTACAAAGGCTTTAGAAAATAAATATTTATCCAACACAAAATCTATTTATCCAACATAAAAAGCACTAAATGTCACCCCTAATACCCATTTATTATTCCCTTAATTAAGTTACTAATTTTCTTTTTTATCCGGTTACAACATTGTAGATTTTCCGTCGACGTTTTTTTCACCAATCAAAGGATGCATTCAGTCACCTACGTTTGAATTCTCTCATTAATTCAAGCGCACTATAGAATTTTCGTCGACGTTAATTCAATGGTCAAAGGATGCAATCAATCACCTGCTTTCAATTCTCACATGAATTCCGGCATCGCAATTATTTCCTGTGTACCTAGTCAAACCTTCATTGACAATTTAAGAAAAGTTGGGTGTGCTAAAAAACACTAAATGCACTATTAATGTCTACTAATGACTAATAATCAACGGTCAAAGGATACATTCAATAACCTACGTTTCAATTCTCTGTTTGATTGATTTGTGATGAAGTAACTAGAGTGCGAGGAAGGAAGGTACCAAAAACCGGAAAGTAGACGACCACGGTCGCCGACGGAGGAGGAAATGGATCTTTTCATACTGAAGATCAAGGTAATCAAAATTCTCCTTTTCAGTTTCTTATGGTTCTTTGTGATACACTACTAGAAATCAGGCTTTTATTGACGGAATTTAGCAAGGAATTGCCATCCGTCGCGAATTCTAATAAACAGTGACATATTTCGCGACGGAATTGCATTCCGTCGTTAAATTTATTGAAAATGGGGATTCATTATTTAATGACGGAAAATCCGTCACTAAATCCATTGCTAGCAAGATTAAGGATTTAGAGATGGAAAATCCGTCACTAGCAAAATTCAGGATTTAGTGACGGATTTCCGTCACTAAATCCGTCACTAATTGTTGTGGTCAAAACCTTCCTCTAATTTAGTGGTGGTTAGCGACTGATTTGGTAATCCGTCTCTAATCTTTGATTTTAGTAGTGGTTAGCGACGGATTTCCGTCGCTAATTTAGGCGGTCAAAAACCCCGCCTAGTTTTTTCGAATTTTTTTAATTAGAAAGTAGGCGGTCAAAAAACACTCTCAAATTATCAAAGGATTACCAAATCCGTCGCTAAATTCGGCGGTCAAATTCAGAGGTCTAAAGTCTCTCCTATCTTTTTTTCTAATTTTTGTTACAAAATTTGGCGGTCAAAAACTTGCCCAAAATTAACGACGGATTTGATAGTACGTCGCTAATAGCGATGTATTAGGATATCCGTCTCTATTGGCGACAAATTTAGAGACAAATAAATCCGTCGCTAATCCGTCAAGTTCTATTTAAGGCGCCCCGATTTCCTCCTTCACCTAAAATCTGTTTTGCCCCTCCGAATTCGCTCTCTCGCCTCGCCTCTTCACGCCTCCGGTTGCTTCTCCTTCAGTGGCTTATCCTCCCGCGACTTCTCCTCTGGTGGCTTATCCTCCCGCGACTTCTCCTCCGGCGGCTTCTAGTTTTTGATATTTTTTTTTTTTCTAACTTGTTATTTTTCAGTTTTATATTCTCCAACTTGTAAGTTACTTCCAATTTAATGTTGTAGTTGATTTGAATGTTAATGTTAATGTTGGATTTTGTTTTGATTTGAATGTTAATGTTGGATTTGATTCAAATGTTAATGTTACATTTGATTTGAATATTGTGTTCGTTAAACTTGATACGGATTCAGTGGGTTAATCTTGCTACGGATTCCATTGAAATCAAAGGAAATTGGCAAAATTGTGCGGGGGAATAGCGAAGGATTTCGTCGCCAAACCGTCGCTAAATTGCTCACATGGGGTCGGAGACGTTTGGCTTTAGCGACGGAAATCCGTCGCTAATTCCGTCACAACAATGTCATCCTTTTGTCTCGCAGGGAGACGTGATTAGCAACGGAAATTCGTCGATAATTCCATCGCGAATTTGGCGATGGATCCGTCGATAGATTGTTTTGCAACGAAAATTAGCGGGACAGACGTGGTCCATCGCTAACCAAATTTAGCGATGGATTTACCTTATTTAGAGACGAAAAAATATGTCGCTAAATAAGATTATTCTAGTAGTGATAAAATCAATTTTTTGTGCAATCAATTTTATAAACCTCTATTAAAATTCTCCTCCTTGTCCTTTATTTGATTGATTTGTGATGAATTAACTAGAGTGGGAGGAAGGAAGGTCCGAAAACCTGGAAAGGAGACGACCACGGTCGCCTGCGGAGGAGGAAATGGATCTTTTCATACTGAAGTTCAAGGTAATCAATTCAATTTCGCCGCGCAACCAATTTTATATCAAAACTTTCCTTTCCAGTGTCTTATGTTTCTTTGTGTTTGTCAAATGATGATGTTGATTATAGTATCCTACCCCGCTCATCCATGGAATATGCAGGTATATAACTTTTGTTTGAATTCTTATGATACTATAACTTTATCATTGCTCAAAAATACTAAATGACACCACAAAAACTATTACTGACTACACAAAGATCTAATCTTTATATCTTTATCTTTATCTTTATCTTTATCTTTATATAATGTAAAGTTGGGTTAACCAAAAAACACTAAATGCATATTCTTGCATATTCATGACATCCTATACTCCTCATAAATTCAATTGATGAAAAAACTAAATAATCTATTATACTCCTCATAAATTAATAATGAATTTCTTCTGCTTAGTATTTTCATTTTCATCTCTTTTTTATATGTTTTTATTTAACCTTTAATCTTGCAAAATTTATTTTATTGAAAGTTTAAATCTTTAAAAACTATACAATTAATATACCTAAAAAGAGATGCCACGCTATTAGGAAGAAGATAAGATAAATCAAAACAACTCAACAATTATGTTATTCTATCTAATTATCAAATATAATAATGTATGGTCCATTTAGTAGAGGGTCTTTATTACTTATAAAGGCTTTATTTTATATATTCAATAAAAATGTAATAAATTAATTTTTATTATTTCTTTCATACTCTAATTTTTCTTGAAAAATACACACATTTTTGTAGAAAGTATTTTTTATCCAAACACACTTCTTCAGAAAAAGCTTTTTATAAATAATAATATCTTTATAAAGACATTCACTAAATAAACACCTCATCTAGAACCTACAAGAGTGATATAAGTACGGAAAAACGTGATAAAATGGCAGGTGTGCTAAAACACTAAATGACTTCCTCTACTCCTCATAAATTCAATTAATTAATGAATTTCTTCTATTTGGTATTTCCATTTTCATCTCTCTTTTCATGTTTTTCTTTAACCTTCAATCTTACAAAATTCAATTTTATTGAAAGTTTAAACTCTTTAAAAATTATTTTATCAAAATTTTAAACTCTTTCAAAAACTATACAATTAATATACCTGAAAAGAGGTGCAATATTATTGCGAAGAATATAAGATACATCAGAACAATTCAACAACTATGTTTTCTATCTAGTTATAAAATTTAATCAAATCTATAAATCTAATTATCAAATCTAATCTAATTTATAACATCCACGTGTGATACAAATACGGAAAAAAGATATAAATGGCTCGTGCCTAGCACGGGCCCAAAAGGGACTAGTATAATATAATTTCAACATTAGTGAAAAACAATAATTCATACCATAAAAACTATTAATGACAATATCAAAAATAAAATAATATGAAAATAATAATAATTGAGATGTTATTTTTCTCGCAATTACACCAGCACTATGATACAATCCTTCGCACATATACACAAGACCACACTTATTCTGGCGTTACAAAACTTAATGACTTCCGCTCGCATTTATTCTGGCATTACAGAACTTAACGACTTCCTCCTCGGATGGCTAAGTCATTCTATAAATACCTCTACAATGGAGAAATTCAAAGATTATGAGCGAGCATTGCACAAATGAGATGGTTAATTCAAGAGCTCAATTGAGATGCATAAGTAATGAAATTATTCCTTCACATACTTAAATTGTATAATTGGTCAATTATGTATTTTTCTTTCATAATTTCTTTGTTAACAAGAATTTTACATTTCACTAAGAGCCACGATTCTACAAATTGGAAATCACATGATGTTAGTAGAGGCCAAGTTCAGTCCACCATTGATGGAATTTGTATAAATATGATTGCTTGGTAAAATTATTCACCAATGTTGTCAACATAAATATGAAATTCATTTCAAATTAATAGTTTTATCTCATAATTATAAGTTATTATTAATGGAATTAGTATTGTATAAGATGGCTTGATCAAATTGTCTAAATTATTTTTATAGTAATATAAAAATCAAAAATATATATCATTACTTGATTAATTCGTTTTATGAATACAAATATGTAAGGTTATATTTTGTACAGTATTATAAAGTTTGTGTTATTTTATTTACTTTTGAAAGATAGGATTATTTGTATTACAATTGCCGGATGGAAGGCCCTTGCGAAGCACGGGCTACAAACCTCTAGTTTACTATAATTTTAGGGGTGTCAAATAACACTAAATGAATCTCCTAATAGCCATTACTTACACCACTTATTATATGAGAAAAACACTAAATGCACCATTAATTATTTTGAATTTCTTATATAAACCCTCTTATATATGTAAAAATTAAATAATTATCATTTTCTTGGGCTCAATTAGATACGGTTATTGGACTGTTCGAAATGCAACTTGACTAAAACTAGAACACTAATATATATATAGCATTTTTATTGTATTATTATTATTAGTATAAATCATTTTCTTGGGCCCAATTAGATAGGGTTATTGGACTGTTCGAAATGTAGCTCGACTAAAACCAGACTAATAACATTCATATAGTATTTCTATTGTATTATTATTCTTTATAGAAAATATATGGTTATAATATAATTTCAGTTTCTACAATTATATATCTACTCTATAAATTAGGAAGTACATAGATCTAGATCATTTCTTTAAAAAACTAAAATATATAGAGATAAGAAAACATAGTTTATTAGTTACAAATAAAAACAAAGTATAATAATAAGATCACATAGAAAGTGTATTAATGATACACTATAGGAAAAAATTTAATAGGAACGAATTATCATCTATACTCGAGTCCTCATGTCAACAACAAAGTATAATAATAACATCAAACAGATGAATTATTAATGATACGATATAGAAAATATACAATAAGGATGAATTATAATCTATATCTGAGTCTTCACTATAGCCCGTGTGAAGCACGAGCCACAAACTTCTAGTCTAGTCTAGTATATTTTGTATATATATAGAATAATTAGGGTGGTGCAAATCACTAAATATGGGGTTTAAGAAACAATAAATATCCTCTCTATTGCTCTTAATTTTTTTAAAGAGACTAGGTTAAAGAAATTAGATAAGTTTGTACTAAAACAAACAAATACCCATTAAGTTTTAAGAAGTAATTAGGTCAAAGAAATATAAAAACGAAATAAGTATCTTCTAAAATATATTGTGTAAGAAATTTTACACAAGTTTTAAAATATTACAAACACTTCCATTATAATTAAAAATGATTACAATCACTTCTATTACTATAATAACATTTACAGACCACTTAAGGAGTCTAAATCTACAAGCTTTTTACGTAATCTTCTTTGCCTCTTAGTACTCCTCGCTTACTGTTGCATATCTATTATATAATTTAATATATAAAATAACAGTCCCTATTACAAATAGAGCTTCAGTATTTACCCGTGGAGATTATGTTTTCCAAAAATAGTAGATATTTAGTACAATAAATGTAATCATGTATCTTAAAATAAAAATAAAGTATAGAAGTAAGTTAAGTTGATGATAAAGTCTACAACTTATATTACAATTTTATGAGATATGTGTAAAGAATAATTAGGGGTGGTAGAAAACATTAAATGTGCGGTTTAAGATTCCTAATTAAGATTCCAAAATAATAGTAAATGCCTGTTGATCATCCTGTAACCGGTTGAAATCATTAAATCCTTATATATCTTTCTTCTGTGATGACAATATTTAATGGCATTAAACAAAGTAAGGTGCATAGATAAAAAAGGAAATAAAATAAATAAGAACACACAAGCAAAGGAAAGAAGGGTAGTACATGGTACTATTAAGAAAAGAAAAAAAGGAATAGAGAACATCAACGACAAAAAACATTCCAAAAACAGACAAACCTTAAAAATGACAAAATTGATATAAACAACCCGTTATTTACCACTATTTGACCTAAATAACATGTTATCGACCCATTCCGTTAATAAATGGCCACTCAAAGCCTCTTCCCGTTAGTAAATCCATTTATTTTATTTTGAATTGATGACATGGCAATTTCTTTTTATTTTGTTTTCATAAATCAAAATTAAGATACCAAAACTGGCCTTATTCTTCAAACTAAGACCAATTTGTCTCCTTCTTCTTCGAACTCTACTGATTTAAACCACCCATTTGTCTCCTCCTTCTTCCATAGTCTGAATTGATGACAGGTTTAGGGATTTTCCTTCTCCTTCTTCTTCGAACTCTACTGACTTAAACCACCCATTTCTCTCCTTCTTCTTCGAACTCTATCGGGGGGTCGTATCATGGAGATTGGGGATTTTCTATGGTTTTGAACTTTACTGATTTAGTCTTCAATCATTGTTCAGGGACGACGAACTACAAATAGAAGGCTTTGAGGAGTGGAATCGAAGAAGGTTGATAACTGAGAATCAAAACAATTGGAGAATGCTGATTTAGGTTTTTCCCAATAGCTAGAGTTCGAAGGAAATCAACTTAAGATTGACGATTTCAATCAAAGACAAGAGAAGAAGTGGCCTTTTGTATTCAATTAGAGAACGAAGCTTTACTGAGTCACTACTGGTAAAGGTATGTTTGAAGCATTAAAAATGAATTATTGTTGAACTGATTTGGTAAGTATATCAATGGCATCTGTCGAGTTGGTTGAGAGTATTGAATGCAATTTTATATGCAAATATGGCTTCGAATTTTCTCTATAAAATATTGTGTGTAGGGACATTTCTCTTTTTCAGTGATGTGATGATATATTTGCTTTGTATTTTTCCTAACTTGCATTGAAGCATAGAAAATAGGAAAAAGACAAAGCCATGAAATAGATAATAGTGAAAAGTTTCATTGCACATGTGAAGATTCCATATTTGACTACACAACTTTATTCCTCTTTATTTATTCTGTTGTTGTCATGTTTTGGAAAGATGAGTGTTATTCTCAGATTATCTTATGGAGGTACCTTCTACTTGAGTAAGGAATCTCGTCATGTGTTGTATTACAAGAGAGGTTTAGTTTTACCTCTTATGGATGTGGACCCTGATAAGTTATCTAGGATTGAGCTAGATGAGTATTTAAAAGAAGATGTACCTGAAATTGGAGAAGTCATAGAGTTTTTGTACACTAACCCTGGAGTCAAAATTCATGATGGGATAAAAGAAATTGTTTATGATAGAGATATAGTTGAGCTTTGTGAAGTTGCTTCTACTAACAATAACATCTTGTAGGTTTATGTGGTACAGAAATCCGAGTTAAGTCCTAAGGATTTGGTGGACTTTAAGAATGGTAGGAAGTTGAGACCCACATTTGGGAGACGATGTACAAAAAGCCCAAGTGTGATAACTATTGCACCCCACAAGACTCCTACCCCAGTACCATCTCTTACCCAACCTTCAACATTAACTCATTCATTCACCAAAAAACCCAACCCTAAACCTCTAATGCAGAAAGTTGTTACCCCAAAAACAATCCCTGAAAAAACACCTCATACACCATTCAAGTTCTAAAGAGGAAGATGGAAGCACATCTGAGGAAGGGGAGGAAGATATCTATGGATCAGAGTCCTCATAGGACATATATGATAATGATGAAGGTGAGGATCTAAGTTATAATGAGGATGTATTTAGGATGATATTGAAGTTGATGATGCAGATTTTGATGGTAATTTTGACGGTGGAGTTGGCCTTGAGGATGATTTTGATGTGGTACATTTTATAGATATGAATGTTGATGGATTTATGACACCAAGTTTGATAACTGTATGACTTAATATTATCCTCTGTTTATGCAACAAAC
This sequence comes from Phyllobates terribilis, assembly GCF_046119375.1. NCBI lineage: Eukaryota > Metazoa > Chordata > Amphibia > Anura > Dendrobatidae > Phyllobates > Phyllobates terribilis. The sequence goes on from NW_027367640.1 coordinate 29,863, forward strand.
AATGATTGAAATGCCATGGTTGATGAACAAGAGCAAGTGCAAGTTGAAGTTGCTGGCACAAATCAGGCTTCTCAAAGCATGGTGAGAAACTCAAACTTTAAGCATAATTTTTGGAGGTTATTTGAAGGCTTACTTGATTCTGTTTTTTTATCCCTTCAGCTACCACCAGCAAGCCAATCGACACATGTTGCAAGCACATCACAAACTTCTTCAATGATTTAGAATAAGAGGAAGAGAATGAAGTCCACTCCAAAAAGAAATGTTATGATGAGGCAGATGAGGCAGACCAGATCACAAGTGGCTAACCAAGCCTCATCCTTAACTGTTCCAAGACTTTTTAATGTTTATTTTTCTTTTGCGAAAGATGGATTTGTGTACCCTGAACTTATGTGTATCATTTTGCTTCTGTTTCTGTTGGCAATGTTGTGCATGATGCGAAACAATTATTTTCTATCTGTCTTTTAATATTATGACAGTGGGTTTGTAATGACAATTACAAGTTTATGTATGGAGCTTTATAGGAGCAGTTTATGTCACCTATTGTCAATTTCTTTCTCTTATGACAACTATTTTCAATTACAAGTTTATTTGATTCAGTTTATGACAACTCTATAAGAGCAGTTTATGACAACTAATTTATGTTAGCTATTGCCTATTTATGATAGTTGAAACTCGGAGATCATGAACTTCTATCATAGCTTAATCTGTCTATGTATGAAAGATAAAATAAGAACAAGTATTTAAACAACAACAAGTGCTCATTCCATGCCAAATCATTGTTAAAACATCAACAACTGCTCATTTCATGTCAAATTAGTTTACAACAACAAAACAACAACTGCTCATTCCTAGTACATCCTCATTCCTTGATAAATCAATGCAAAACCTAACACAACAATAAGAACTAGTAATTCTACCCTACATGACGCAACATAATCCTTCATTTCTTTGTCTTTATCCATCAACTTCTATTCAAGTACTCTATTCTTCACTTCACGATCATCATTTTGCTTCAGCAAATCTGCAATCATGTTATCCTAATCGTCTGTAGAATATCCTCCATCAATCCACTTGAAGTAAGCACATCCTCTATGTTCAGTTGATCAAAAACGTGGGAATGAATAAAACATTCTTCCATAGTTCTATGGGATTCTAAATGTTCTGACTTTGGCATCAAGCTTGCACCAACATTTCCTCTCCACCTTGTATGAATTCAATGAAGAATCTGCATACAAAAAAGCTTCGCCATAATTCATTCGCTCATTAGTACCCGAGAGACTCAAAAATTGAAATTCAGAACCAATTTCTCTTACCAGTCGAGTTCGTCTAACATCAAGCTTTCATCGAATTCGTCTAACATCGATCCACAAACTTAAAATTTAATACAATTTCTCCTACAAAAACGAGTGCGAAATTAGGGCTAACTCGTTAGATTAACCATGAAACAACTGAAACATCTGGAACCAACTACCTCATGTAAACCATCGAGTTTGTCTTCTGAAGCATTCATGGATAACTCCTTCGACTTCGTCTTCAACTTTGCCTTCTTCTTCCTACAATCCTCTGACTTTATCTTCAACTTCTCTTCTACTCCAACAAACCCTTGAGTTCTCTTCTGAAGCAATTAAAACAAGGGCATTTTGGACAATGGACTCATGTGACAGATTTACTAACGGGAAGATGCTTTGGGTGGTCATTTGTTAACGGAAGGACACAAATGGGTGGTTTAAAATAAATAGGTTGATAACGGGTGGTTTAGGTCAAATAGTGGTAAATAACGGGTGGTTTATGTCATTTTCTTTTAAAAAAACAAGAAAAATTAAAATGAACGTAGAATAAAAAAACTAGATGGAAAAAAGGTTGAGGTACACAATACTTAAGGGAAGAAAAAAGTTATGAATTTGAAAAAATTAAACAAAGAAATCTTGGTCACATAAAATAAGGTAGTGTTACTAACAAGCTTATTATTTAATTATGGGATTGAATTCTTATGAAATAATGGACGAAGTACAAAACACACACACAAAAAGGGTTTCTTGGTAACCAAACCGGACAAATAAAAGAAAAAGGAAAAAAAAAGTTTTTTAAAAAACGGTACCATAATACAACATGAAAAGAAAAAAAAGGAGAGCCAAAAAATAAAACACAAAGTAATGCATACGCAATATGAAACACACAAAAGTGTATAAAAATTAAAAAAAAGGGCCGTGCTCTAAATGTGGAGTTTAAGAAACAATAAATATCCCCTCTATTCCTATTAAATTTTGTAAAGGAATTAGGTTAACGAAATGAGATAGGTGCGTACTAAAACAATAAATACTCATTAAGTTTAAAAAAGTAATTAGGTCAAAGGGGGGAAATTTAAGTATCTTCTAAAATATATTGTGTATGAAATTTTGTAAAGGAATTAAGCTAATGACATTAACAGGCCATTTACGGAGTCTAAATCTACATGTTATTTGTGTAATCTTCTTTGCCTGTTACTGCTCCATGTCTATTAAATATTTCAATATATAAAATGATAGTCTCCTATTACAGATAGAGCTTCAGTATTGTTACCGGTGGAGACTATGTTTTCCACATATATTAGATATTTAGTACAAATAATGTAATGACTTATCTGAAAATAAAAATAAAGTGTACAAGTAAGTTAAGTTAATGATAAAGCCTACGACGTATATTACTATTTTATGAGGTGTTACATAGATCAATCGATACAATGGTCTGTGCGAAGAACGGGCCCTGAAGGCCTAGTCTAATCTTAATATATCTTAAAATTGGCATTGTTTGGCCAAATTAATGCTCTACTTATTGTACATTGTACATGTTTATTGGGCCGGATGAATTTCCATACGAATTGGGCCTAGATCACCATTCACTTGAATCACCACTTCAAATGCTTGCATTGATTTTCCTTTGCCGTTTCAGAGTCAAAGACATGAATGCTTGAACGACAGTTTTTTCGGCATCAATGCAGTCTTGAATTTCCTCATTTGTGCCTTTCCATTTTCCTTAAAACGTCTGGCATCGTTGCTATAAATCTTCGTCGATGGTGTTCACATCCATTTCCATCCCGCACTTCGATCTCTCGAAGGTAGACTAATTGGTAAGTGGTAACCCAATTTCATTTTGACCTAAGTTCTATATTTCAATTTATGTGGTTTTGATTTGTGGAGTTCGTTGATTTCACTAATAGTTTGAAGAAAATTTAAGCTTGGAAGCTCCGATTCGTTAAGGAAAGCAAGTAACAGGTTTTGTCCAGTTTTCCCCTTTCAATTTACTGTAATATCATATATGTAATTTCATATGTTGTTTTGTCTTTGATTGTTAAGAATTTAGATTGTTGGAGTAATACTTATAAAATGTGTTGATTTTGTCCTTTTTGATTGTTTAGAATTCAAATTGTAGGAGTAAGAATGTAAAATTATTTTAGTTAATAAAGGTTTTCATTCATAAATGGATGATGTAGTTTCATAATTTGATCATTTCAGTAAAATGAAGAGATGTTTTTTAAGCATTTTTAGTTTGCAAAATTCTAATTCACCAAATGTAGCAACAAACTCTAATCCTAATCTTAATTCTTATTCTTATTCACACAAGAATGCCTTGCATTTGTTTCACAATATCCGTTTCATCAATGGATTGAATGGTGATTCAATTCCACCTTGACCCCTCTTTTTCATAGACTTACATTTGTCTTTCAAACTTCCGTTGGACATTGATTGACTTGTAATTGATTGCCCTAATTAATACCCTACTTAATTCTTTCAATTCCTTCAATTGGCATTGTTTATTCACACAAGAATTTCTTAATCTTAATTCTTATTCTTATTCACACAAGAATGTCTTGCTTTTGTTTCACAAAATCCGTTTCATCAATGGATTGAATGTTGATTCAGTGTCACTTTGACCCCTATTTTTCATAGGCTTACATTTGTCTTTCAAACTTCCGTTGGCCATTAATTGGCTTCTAATTGATTGCCCTAATTAATACCCTACTTAATTCCTTCAATTCCTTCAATTAACATTGTTTATTCACACAAGAATTTCTTAATCTTAATTCTTATTCTTATTCACACAAGAATGTCTTGCATTTGTTTCACAAAATCCATTTCATCAATGGATTGAATGTTGATTCAATGCCACCTTGACCCCTCTTTTTCATAGGCTTACATTTGTCTTTCAAACTTCCGTTGGCCATTGATTGGCTTGCAATTGATTGCTCCATCAATATCTCCTTCAATTTCCCTTTCCATTTAACCGTTACAAATGTGACTCTCACACAGAAACGGCTGGTCTACCTCAACTGTCTTCTTCTATGTTTAAATTTGCGTCTTCCACGTTGTTGAAATGTCCGCACCATGTTTTTCTGCATAGCTTAATAATTTACATCAAACACATAAGATATAAATAATGTTCAACGTATATATATGGGCACAGACAACCTATCTATCTAATATACTATCATCTTAGGGATGGAAAAATACTAAATGTGATCCTAATATACATTAATTATATCCTAATTATGCAAAAGGCCCACATCTAATACTCAATCTAAAAAAAACTAATAATCAAAATCAAAATAAATAGATTCTTATTTGTGTCATCCACCTAAGCCCAACAAAAAGAATAGGCACAATACATAATTCAATCATCAAAATATATAAGTCTCAAATATTTGGAATGTCTAATTATTCGTAGGTATATCATACAAGATATATATATCACTTAATCATCTAATATGATAGTATATTATATAATATATATAAATGTTCGTGTATACAATAAATAGATGATTATAATATTATAATTAGACCTATTTAAACTTGTACAAAATAAATTAGAATTAGACCTAGATGAATATATTTATAGTATTAATATTAGACCTATTTAACATTGTATGAAATAAACTAGAATTACACCTACGTGAAACATAAATTAAACTCATCACATAAGCTAAAATATTGACATATAATAAGGCCCGTGCGAAGCACGGGCAACATGATTCTAATCTAAGGGGATGCAAAAAATACTAATGTGATCCTAGTACACATTAATTATACCCTAATTATGTTAAAGACCCACATCTAATACTCAATCTAAAAAAAAACTAATAATCAAAATCAATAGATTCTTATTTGTGTCATCCACCTAAGCCCAACAAAAAGAATAGGCACAATGGATAATTCAATCATCGAAATATTTGAGTCTCAAATATTTGGAATGTCAAATTATTCGCAACTATATATATATATATATATATATATATATATATATCACTTAATCATCTGATATGAGAGTATATTATATAATATAAATAGATGTTTGTGTATATAATAAATAGATGATTATAATATTATAATTAGATCTATTTAAAATTGTATAAAATAAATTAGAATTAATCCTACATGAACATTTGTAGCATTAATATTAGACCTCTTTAACATTGTATGAAATAGACTAGAATTACACCTACATGAAACATAAATTAAACTCATCACATAAGCTAAAATATTGACATATATAAGACTCGTGCAATATGATTCTAGTATACTATAAAGTTAAGTTAGTGGTTCATTTATTACCTAAAAGTGAAAATATTTTTTCCCTTATGCCCTTATATAAACTCAAATTAGAACATGTTTTACCGGTTATATCCTCCCGCTTAACACTTGTTTTACCTATTATACCCTCCCACAAATGTATTATAATTACATCTATCCACTTCAACCAAAAATTGTTAAAACTGTCTATATTAACACATGTGCAAATGCTCTCCCACATCAAAGTTTCCTTCTCTTGGAGGTGTATAAAAGGAGATCACAAGACCCTTAGTAGAAATGGGTATATTTGTTTCTCTTATTATTAAAGTTGAATTTAAAATAATAGAATCCCAATAATCAGTTTTGCATTTTAAAATATTTATCTCTTACGTTTTATCATGACAATTAGATTTTTCAAATTGGATTATGTCGGATTTTCAGTTACTAACGATCTTTCTTTCATATTTTTTATTTTTTTACGATTTGTTTCTTTCATTTTTTCTAGCCTATGTACTTCATAAAAGTTGGATTGAATATTCAATAATTTAGAGAATATTTATATAGTAATGAACAGGAGGATATTTGTTGTGAAAATCTGACTCTTAGCACTAAAATCAGAAGAAAAAAATATAATTAATAAGTTTTCAATTATAATTAAACTATCCACTTTAAACAAACAAAGTTAAAACTATCTATATTAATACTTGTGAAACTTTTCTCTCACATCGAAACTCAATAAAAAATTTGACCATTGGATATGTATAAAAGTCATGTTGCAGTTGACATTTTTTAGCCTCACACAATGGAAACTTAATGAAGTTTACTTCTCTTTGAGGTGTATAAAAGGAGATAACACGACCTCTAATAGAAATGGGGTTTTATCTTCCTCTTATTATTCAAGTTCAATTTAAAATAATAGATGCTCGATAATCAATTTTCCAATTTCAAATATTTCTTTCTTATATTTTATCATGACAATTAGATTTTCGAATTGAATTATGTGGGAATTTCAGTTACTAACGATCTTTCTTTTATTTATTTTTATTTTAAAGATTTGTTATTTCCATTTTTTCTAGCCATCGTACTTGATAAAAGTTGGATTGAATATTCAATAATTCAGATAATTTTTATATAGTAATAACTACAAAGGTATTGGTTGTGAAAATTTGTCTCTTAGCACTAAAATTATGAAAACATATATAAGTATAAGTACTATATTATAATTAAAACTATCCATTTTAACCAAAAAAAAATGAATTTGTCCATATTAACACCTATACAAATTTTCTCCCACATCAAAACTCAATTAAATTTTTTTACCATTCGATGTGCAAAAAAGCCATGTGACGGGTTGAGATTTTTTAATTCCCCATATAGTAGACTTAATAAAGTTTTCGTCTCTTTGAGATGTATAAAAAGATATCACAAGAACACTGATAGAAATGGGGTTTTATCTTTCTCTTATTATTCAAGTTGAGCTTAAAACAATAGAAGTCCAATAATCAATTTTCCAGTTCAAAATTTTTATTTCTTACGTTTTATCATGATAATTAGATTTTATGAATTGGATTATTTGGGACTTTCAGTTACTAGCAATCTTTCTTCAAATTTTTTATTTCTTTCTTCCATTTTTTCTATTTTATGTACTTCATAAAAGCTGGATGAAATAATCAATAATTTAGAGAATATTTATATAGTAATGACTACGAGGATATTTGCTTTGAAAAACTGACTATTAGAACTAAAATTATAAAAAAAAATATACTAAAGTTATAACTATCCACTTTACACACACAAAAAGTTATAACTATCCATATTAATACTTGTGCAAAATATTCTCGCACATCGAAACTCAATGAAAAAATTTCACCATTGGATGTGCATAAATGTCATGTTACAAGTTGAAATTTTTTAGCCTCCCCTATCATAAACTTAATGAAATTTCCTTCTCATTGAGGTGTATAAAAGGAGATCCCAAGATCTCTAGTATAAATGAGTTTTTATCTTTCTCTTATTATTCAAGTTGAATTTAAAATAATAGAAACCTGATAATCAATTTGCAATTTAAAATATTTCTTTCGTACATTTTATCATGGAAATTAGATTTTTTGAATTGATTATGTGGGATTTTCAGTTACTAACGATCTTTCTTTCATTATTTTTATTTTTTGACGATTTTTCTTCTTCTTTGTATTAGCTTGTGTACTTCATAAAAGTTGGATTTAATATTAAATAATTTACAACATATTTATATATTAATTACTATTAGGATATTTGTTGTGAAAATCTTATTATTAGCAAGAAAATTATAAAAAAAATTATAATTAATAAGTAGTCAATTATAATTAAAAATATCCACTTTAAACCAAACTAAGTTAAAACTATCCATATTAATACATGTGAAAATATTCTCCCACGTCATAACTCGATAAAATTTTCGACTATTGGATGTTTATAAAAGTCGTGTTACAGGTTAAAAAAATTTAGCCCCCTATATTGGAAACTTAATGAAGTTTCCTTCTCTTTAAGGTGTATAAAAAGATATCACAAGATTTCTAGTAGAAATGGGTATTTGTTTCTCTTATTATTGGAGTTGGGTTTAAAGTAATAGAAGCCCAATGATCAATTTTCCAGTTTAAAATATTTCGTTTTTACGTTTTATCATGACAATTAAATTTTCCAAATTGGATATGTGAGATTTTTCAGTTACTAACCATCTTTCTTCCGTTTTATTCATTTTTTACGATTTGTTTCTTCCATTTTTTTCTAGCATATGTACTTCATAAAAGTTGGATTGAATATTAAATAATTTAGAGAACATTTATATTGCAATGACTACAAGGATATTTGCTGTGAAAATCTAACTCTTACCACTAAATTACAAAAAATATATAATTAATAAGTAGTCAATTATAATTAAAACTATCCACTTTAAACGAAATAAAGTTAAAACCATTCATATTAATACATGTGAAAATGTTCTACCACATCGAAAATCAATTATTTTTTTTGACCACTGAATGTGTATAAAAGACATGTTACAGGTTGATATTTTTTAGCCTCACACATCGGAAATTTAATGAAGTTTCCTTCTCTTTGAGGTGTATAAAAGGAGATCACAAGACCCTATTAGAAGTGGATTTTCATCTTTCTCTTATTATTCAAGTCGATATCAAAATAATAGAAGCCCAATAATTAATTTTCCAGTTGAAAATATTTCTTTCTTACGTTTTATCACGACAATTGGATTTTTTGAATTGGATTATGTTGGATTTTCAGTTACTAACAGTTTTTCTTTCATTTCTTTTTTTACGATTTGTTTCTTCCATTTTTTCTAGCCTATGCACTTCATAAAAGTAGAATTGAATATTCAATAATTTAGAGATTTTTTATATTGTGATGACTACGAAAATATTTACTGTGAAAGTATGACTCTTAACACAAAAATTAAAAAATATCTAATTAATAAGTAGTCAACTATATTTAAAATTATCCACTTTAAACCAAACAAACTTAAAGCTATCCATATTAATACATCTGTAATGTTCACCCACATTGAAATTCAATGAATATTTTGCCATTGGATTTGTATTAAAGTCATGTTGTAAGTTGAGATATTTTAGCCTCCCACATTGTGAACTTAATGAAGTTTTCTACTTTTTAAGATGTATAAAATGATATCACAAGACCATGATAGAAATGAAGTTTTATCTTTCTCTTATTATTGAACTTGAATTTAAGAAAATACAAGCCCAATGATCAATCTTCCAATTTAAAATATTTCTTTCTTACGTTTTATCATGACAATTAGATTTTTGAATTTGATTACGTGGGATTTTCAGTTACTAACAATCTTTCTTTCATTTTTTATTTTTTACTATTTGTTTCTTCCACTTGTTCTAGCCAATTTACTTCATAAAAGTTGGATTGAATATTCAATCATTTAGATAATTTTTATATAGTAATGACTACGAAGATATTTGTTGTGAAAATCTTACAATTAGCACTAAAATCATGAAAAAAATATATAATTAATAAGTAGCCTATTATAATTAATACTATCCACTTTAAAAAAAAAGAGAGAGTTGAAACTATCCATATTAACACTTGTGTAAATCTTCTCCCACATCGAAACTCAATTAAATTTTCGACCATTGGATGTGTATAAAAAGTCATGTTACAAGTTGAGTTTTTTTTAACTTCCCACATCGGAAACTTAATGAAGTTTCCGTCTCTTTGAGGTGTATAAAAGGAGATCACAAGAACCTCGGTAGAAATGGGTTTTTATCTTTCTCTTATTATTAAAGTTGAGCTTAAAACAATAAAAGTCCAATAATTAATTTTCCAGTTCAAAACTTTTATTTCTTAGACTTTATCATGATAATCTGATTTTTTGAATTGGATTATTTGGGAGTTTCAATTATTAACAGTCTTTATTCAATTTTTTATTATTTACGATTTCTTTCTTGAAGTATTGGTCAAAAAAATGCACTTTTTTGGGCCTAATCCCAAATCTACCACCAACCTTTATATATCTACACACATATGCACATTTTTTTACCTTTTCTTTTAAATCCGGAAATATAATATAAAGAAGTTGAAAGTCTGAAAAGTTACGTGTAGGGCTGCAGTGGACTACCTGACACATATTTGAGATGACACTGATGTGGCACACCGTGATTGGATGCAATGGAAAAAGGAAAAGAAAATACATTTGCTTAGCTTCGGGTTAAGGTGTTTTAATCACCCAGCCCAAAACACTAATCTTCCCGCCCAATTTACATTTTCACGCCAAAAACACTTGACAATGCCTTTGATTATTTTCAGCTGGTTACCGCACCGAAACGTGAGAGAGTAAACCTGTAACAATACATGGTGATCCAATATACAAGGCATGACAGGATCTGTTGTAAAATTCAAAAAACGTTTAATGGCTTACAGAGTTTAGTGAATTATGTATTACAAAATGAAAAATGTGAATATATGTCTTCAAAGAGAGCAATAAATATATATTGTAATGTTTTGAAAAATATGTATATACCATGTACAACTGTAGTTGGAAAAAAACCCATATATTACTTGGTAGAGTTAACATTGCATAAGAAGTGAGATGGGTTGAGATCAATGTTGAGTTGACGATCTCTTATTGGCCCAGATCTCCCTCCCAAAAACGTCCAATCCGTTGCATTGCCCGCCAAAAAAACTTATCTACTTACCCTCCAAATAAAAAAGAAATAAAAAATTCTCATATATGTCATACCTTTTTGCATATGTGGCTATCTTCAACCTCTTCTTACCTTTTCATCCTGCTACGCTTTTTCATATATTTGTATTTACTCTACTTTCATCCACTCAGCCCCAGGAATATTCCAGCATTTACATACCTCATACATCCATTGAATTTCCCTGTAACCGATCCTGTCACAAAGCTCACCAAGCTATATAATAATGGGTAAGAATGTGGGTTGAGGGAAATTTTTATTGCTTACCTTTATGCTAAAATAACATGTGCGATTAATTATATATGTAGTAGGTTGTTGATTTCCGTGTTTGGAATTGAATCGGTCGTTTAATTTTGTACACAGGCGAGTGCCTGATTACAACAGTAAGTGGCGGGAGTTGGGTTTTGAGAGGAGATGTGTAGGTATACCAAGGCAAGCAAGTTTCATCTGGGTTGTTGACTCCGGAATCTATTTTGTACATGGATCTGGTGAAGATTATACGTACCAAGTTGAGGATGGAAGAGAATATCATACTTAAGTTAAGTTATTACCCCCTTGCTCTACCAGGAATCCCTCCCATCTATGTTGCTTGTGATGATGATTTAGAGGCATATAGGTTTAGCAATTCACAAGGGCAAGTCTTCCAAACACCTTTGTATTGTGAGGTAGAGACTGTCGAGGATGAGGTGAAACCCTTTGTAATAGCGAAAACAGTGGAGATCGAAGTTTTGTCTAGTGCACCAGAGGTGGAAACGGAAACGCAGACAATGGCAGGAGAGAAACAGGTTCATGACAGGAAACGAAAGCGTGGGAACAAGACCATCCCTATTGAATTTGTATGTCTATTAACAGATGAAGAAAAGGAAGAGTCGGATGGAGAACATGACCATTCCCTATTGGAAATTTCAAGTGGTGGATCAGAGGAGTTAGATGTAGTTGATCTAAATGATGGCGAAGATGTCGATGGTGATCTCAGCGACGATTCATACTTATGGTGGGACAAATTTGTAGCAAAATCAAGTGCAAAGTCTGCAAGAGTGGCCTGTGATGGTGCCGGGTCCAGCAGAGTTGTCATCGACCCGGTGGATGATTCATGCAACGATGTTGAGGATGACGAGGAAGAGTATAATCAGGATTTTTTCTAAGAATTGGATGAAGCTGAGTTGAGAGCGTTGAGGTCACACCATCCATATGTGGAAGCCAATGTAGTCCAAGACGATGGAGCGATGAGCGGTTCTGGAATAAGATTAGGAGCACTCTTTTTACTTCCTTTCTTTGGCTCTTCACGAACTAGATCATCAGCTCCCACGTCAACAACATTTAAGTCAACATTATCCACCTCAATATTCTTCTTCACAACTCCTTTGGCTTTCTCCCTTGCAGCAATGGCATCGGCCACAATCTTGTCAAAATACTGGTGTACATTTTCTTCTTCTTCAAACTCACACTCACACTCCTTCAACAGCTTTTCCTCATCTGCAGACTCGGGGAATAGAATTGGCTTGACCATTGTGTGCTTCTCTCCAAATGACTCTCCTAAAACTCCACGCTCTGGGGCATCATTTGAATACCACCGGATGCCACGAGGGAATCTATCTCCTTCAACACGGTGACAATATTGTCGCCCAACACCCCGAGCGACCTCCCAAACCCACACCTATCATATTTCATACAAAAAATTATCAATAACTACATACAGTTCTTGTATAAAACACATCCTTCCATGATCGTTTCTGAATACTGTCATGAAGATGTATTTTTGGATAACGGAATTTCTCTCGAATACATACCTGAAATACCAGTGGCAGTCCCTGGAGTGAATAGGGGATTCTTCTCTCAGATGCCACTTGCTTAGCTATGTTGGATGTCTCCATCCTCCTCGAGAGAGATGTTGTGAGTGATTTGTGGAGCTCTAGGTAAGCAACCCTTCCCCATGGATACTCATAAAAGGTTTCTGTCCTCTCAAGCAGTTTTACATGGAGAGGGTTGACTAGCCTTTTCTTGTCACCCCCAAGCAGAATGCCCTCTACTATCAACAACATAGCCATCTGGAGCTTGTGAAAGTCATATGGCACATAATGGATAAATCTCTCAAACAATTCATTCACAGACATTGTAGATTTGTTGAAGAAATTAGTCATTGCAGTTTTCTCTCCTCTCCTGGGCTGAACTCTTCCTTCCCTACAATTCAGACCAGTAATCAGGCTAAATTCTTTCATGGAGAACCTAGACTCTTTACCACACACATCATACCATGTCTCGTACTTCTTACCACTATCTAGCTGCTTCATCAGAATAGCATGTATTGTCTGGGAAGAGAATGACACTTGTTGAATCATTTCAAGCACTTTACCAAAAGGCCCATCCTTCAACCATAGCCAATCTACATGACTCAGTTTCTGCCTAATTTCATAATAGTAAGCTGTTCTAGAACAAATTTTGATCCTGCCATAAAAATCATCACCAGTGTAGTACATATACGGAATCTACATAACAAATTTGTTTTATAAATTTCATCAGAAAATAGACATGCAAACATTTTAGGGCTTGTTGATAGGAATTAAGCACTATGACAGGACGAAGATTTGTGCTTACACCGCGTTTGAATAGTAAGGGTTGGATTTGACGTTTGCTCTTCCCCTTCGCCATCTTGGCAGGGACCGACTGTTCTTCCTCGACCAAGGCGTCGCTCTTCCCCCTTTTTCGCTTTCCGCCGGCCTTGGAAATCTTACTGACATTAACGGGAGCCGCTTCTGCCGCCTCCGTGTGCGGCGACTCTTCCAAATCGGCCTCCAGTACTTCGTCGCCTTCGATTTCTTCTGACATGTCTGTCATCGTCTTAAGCTTAACCATTCCGACTCGAATTTGTGAAATGGGGTTGGAAAGAAGCCCTAAGTTTGAGTTGAAGATGAAGATGAAGGAATGGGTAATGGGTTTTGGGAATAACTGCTACATATTTGATTTGAATAACGACTACAGATTTGCTTGAGTTGAGTTCTACAGATGAAGATAATGGGGATTGGGGGTTCCTTTTGATTGTCTAAAAATAACGACTATAGTTTGATTTGAATTTAAAGATCTGTTTTGGGAATATCCGCTAACTCTGGCAGTTAGTTACTAATTACATAAATTTAGGGGGTTAATTCTCTGCACCTACAACTCTACACATTCACATCATTATATCATATTTTAATCTATTTTTAATTAAAATATTATATGTTTTCTCTTTTTCTTTGTTAACAAAATAAAATGTGCATAGATTTGTAGATATATAAAGGTTGGTGGTAGATTGGGATTAGGCCCAAAAAAGTGTATTTTATGTTAACAAAAAAAAGAGTTGAAACTATCCATATTAACACTTGTGTAAATCTTCTCCCACATCGAAACTCAATTAAATTTTCGACCATTGGATGTGTATAAAAAGTCATGTTACAGGTTGAGTTTTTTTTAACTTCACACATCGGAAACTTAATGAAGTTTCCGTCTCTTTGAGGTGTATAAAAGGAGATCACAAGAACCTCGGTAGAAATGGATTTTTATCTTTCTCTTATTATTAAAGTTGAGCTTAAAACAATAAAAGTTCAATAATCAATTTTCCAGTTCAAAACTTTTATTTCTTAGACTTTATCATGATAATCTGATTTTTCAAATTAGATTATTTGGGAGCTTCAATATTAACAGTCTTTATTCAATTTTTTGTTATTTACGATTTCTTTCTTTCATTGTTTCTAGCCAATGTACTTCATAAAAGTTGGACAGAATATTCAATAATTTAGAGAATATTTATATAGTAATTGACTACGAGGATATTTGTTGTAAAAATCTGACTATTAGCACTGAAGTTATAAAAAATATATAATTAATAAGTAGAATAAGTAGTCTATTATAATCGAAACTATCCATTTTAACCGCCTAAAAGTTAAAACTATCCATATTAATACATGTGCAAATGTTCTCACACATTGAAACTCAATGAAATTTTCGACCATTGGATGTGTAAAAAAGTCATGTTATACTTTGAGATATTTTCGACCATTGGAAATTTAATGATGTTTCGTTCTCTTTGAGGTGTATAAAAGGATATTATAAGATCCCTGGTAGAAATGGGTGTTTATGTTTTCTCTTATTATTCAAGCTGAATTTAAAACAATAGAAGTCCAATAATCAATTTTCTAATTAAAAATATTCCTCTCTTACGTTTCTTGGTTTGAGCTAGAGCTGGAATGAGCTAGCTAAAACTTTCCGCTTGTTTTGATGATAACAAACTCAAGTATTTGATGTCCTTTGTGTGTTTTAAGCTAACTAGGTATAGCTCGATGAGTTTTAGGTGTGGCTTAAGCACAAGCGGACTAGCTGTGACCACTGAGGGTCTAACTTAAGGTCTAGCAGGGAAATATGAGTCTCGCCAAGACGTAATAAGAGTTGAAGTGAAGAAATAATAAGAAGAAAGGACTAGCTTTAAGCGAGCGAGTGTCGCTGTAAAGCTAGAGGATCGCGCTTCTGAAGAAAAGAGAGAAGATACAAGTAATCGAAGTTAAAGCGTGTCGACAGGTGGAATCGTAGGCGTGCGCTTAGGAGATTTGGCCCAAGGAGTGATGTCCTTGTAGCTACAACTTAAGGGGGATGGAAACAATTAAAGGTTGTTAGGATTTATACTTTTGGATAGTGGATGTACGGGGATCGCAAAGATGGAAAAATCAAGAGAAGCGCTGAAGGCACGGATTTCCAACGTAGAAGCTAGAAGACCAACCTGAAGAAGCACAAAGCGATATGGAACTCTGATGCATTTCAAGAGTGAAGATGATCACGCGGGTCGCTGAGGTGGATGTCTTCAAATGCAACGAGATATAGAATTGCTAGCTTAGGGTTGTATGTTTGAATTACTATATAAGGCTTGCATAAGAGTTTTGAGTGTCACGAGCTGAAGAGAGCAAAGTGATTATGCTAGCAAGAAAGCTAGAGTAATGCTACACAGAGCTTAAGTCGTTGTGAGCAAAGCTATATCCTAAAACACTTAGGAGATTGATAGAGAGAGATTACTTACCTGAGCTGAACGATACTTGTATTTGAGAAGGAGTTGCACAAAGCTAGGAGTAGCTTAAGTGTGTAAATGTTCTTAATATAATACATGTTAGTGGTGAGTTTTATCCTCGACTTGTCAGAAGTCTAGGGTTCTCATCTTGATAAATCTTTGCACGATCCAAGCATCATTAATTCATATTAATTGTGCGTAATTGTAGCTAATCTCTATTCCGCAATGTAACTCTATAGCTTCTATAGCTACTTGAGTTTAACTTGGAATTATACAAGATATATCATCTATCCTATAATTGGTATCAGAGCGACGTTGCTTTTGCATTGATTCATACTATCTCTATAGTTTGAATCAAGGGGAATGATAAGCTTTTTTATAACATAGGTATCTCTTTAGCTAAGCCTCGTGTCTTAGCTGAGAGAGAACTAGATTGGTGGTTAACCATGACTAAGAACTATATCCAACAAACGAACTATAAATGTTGGAGAGTCATAGATAAAGGTGAAGAGAAGATTACAGCTGAGATGAACACGTTCAAATGGGGTCCAACCGAGTCTGCAGCTCTCAAGAAAACGCAAAGGCTAAGAGACTCATCTAAACACTCTCTCCCGGAAAGATATAGACAGGATCATGTCATTGCCAACAACCAAGCTCATGGGGGAAGTGATCAATGATATGCACTCAGGCAACAAAGACATGAAGAACAATCGCAAATTTGAGCTCCAGTGAGATTTCCACTCTTTCAAGATGGGTGAAAGCAAGTCTATCTTCGATTATCATTCGAGATTCCAGGTACTATGTGATAATATGTCCTCAGCTAGACTTAAGATTGACTCTTGAGAACTCTCTCTTGGTTTAATCTATGGGGTAAATTCTAAATTTGATACATCTAAGAGAATAATGCTAATGACTAAAGAGAAAAAAGAGCTCTTTGTTAGCTAGCAAACTCCGAGTGTAGGAAAGTGAAGATCAAAAGGAGTCGCTCGCAACTAAGGAAAACCGGGGAATGGCGCTTAAACTCAGCTGAGTTCTTTAGAAGATGTAATATAATGATGATGGTGATGACCATGAAGAAGACCATGATGTTGCAATGATGACAAAACTCGTCAAGAAGTTATTTAAGAGACACGGTGGCTTTCAAAGAGATCAATCCAAGCCACGTGACCTCAAAGATATGGTGTGGTATAACTATCAAGGAAAGGGACACATGGATAAGGCATGTACCAGTGCTAAGATGGATCTAAGCTCATATGAAACTCCGCTGAGAAAAGCCTTTGTCACTTTATGGGGTGATTCAGATGACGAGCAAGACTATGGAGAAGCACAAGACTTGTGCTTTGTATCCAATGAAGACTCTGAATCAGATGAAGACATCAAGGTAAGATCTTTTAACTTTGAAATTCTTCCTAAGCGAAACCTTGTTGAGATTTTAAATGAATTGATCTTAGATCACAAGGCTCTTGGAGCTAAAGCGAGAGCTCAGAAAGCATAGCTAAATGATCTAAGGGAACAAACAGTTGAGTTCACTAAGCAATTGTCTACAAAGCCCACCCTTTTCACCAAATCTTGTGAGCTTTGTAAAGGAAAAGGTATAGATATAACTCAGAGCACTGACTCAAGTGTAGAGAGCATGCTTGATGAAATCCTAATCAAGCTAGATGATCTAGCTAAGAATGTTGAAGAAAAAACTACCGACCAAACAGTTTTTGTGAAAGCACGACTAGGTTTGGGCTTCACCAATCATGATTCGTCTGATTCAAGTCCATCTCTATCTAGCAAACTTCATGACAAATTAGTCAAACTAGATAAAGAAATTTACTCTTGCAAAGCTGAGAATCAATACTTGTTGGTTATATGAACTAGCCCCTTAGTTCTTATAACTGATAATGCCTTAGTTTTAATGATAACAAACTACCTTATGAACTAATATGTGTATTGAGTGAGGTATCGCTGGAAATCAATAGGCCTTTGAGTTACTTAGGAGGTTTAAGGGTGGAAAGCAATGAGCTTAAGAGAAGATGCAAGAGCGAGTTCAGCGAGAGGAAGAGCGCTCAAGGCGCTTAACTAGGAGCAAGGGAACCGAGGGATACTGAAGGGGACCGAACTATAAGAGTGAAGGATCGAGCTGTACAAGTAACACGCTACACAAAGGAGGACGCGCTCAAGGAGACCGAAGATACTCTAAGGGACCGAGCGTGTATATATGGAAAGAAATCTTCCTAGAGCTAAAGAAGGAAAGATTTGATTCGCCAGAGATTTACCAGATTCGAGATCTTAATTGTTGAAGCTAGTTCGTCATTATATTCGGCTAGTTTAGACATAGTACTTTATTTATTATTATTTACTTGCTTTTAGGTAATTAGTTCCCGGTGATTATGTCATAGTATAAATAGCTTAGTTTATTATCTTTTAATGTGGTTGTCGAACTAGAGAGAAAGAGTTCATTTTGATTTAGAGATTAGGCAATAGCTAGGAGAGTTGAGAGAAACTAAGAACTGTGTGTTCGCCTAGTAATTCTAAGTCTCACAAGAAATCAAATCAACAATGTTTTGGAATTAAAGTATTTGTTTGTTCTTAGTCTTGTATTCCCGCACAAAAGTTCTATCTTTAGTTAGACTAAGATGTTCACGATCCACAATTGGTATCAGAGCAGGATCCAATTCCAATACGGCAATGAGAACTCAGAGTTCAACCTCGGCATATCCCTCAACAAACCTCACCAGCTTTGAGAAGGAGAACTTGATTGGTGGATGGGAGTTCACACGACGTTCATCCAAACCCAAGACTACCACTGCTGGAAAATAATAGAACTTGGAGACGAAGAGCTTCCAGAGTTGAAGGAAAGAAAGGATTGGCAAAAGATCGACAACTGATTTTTTGTGAACTCTCTCGCACGGACATTGACAAGGTCATTAGCATACAAACGACCAAAGATACGTGGGAAGCTATCATCTCCATACACAGAGGAAGCGAAGATCATAAGGACACCAGAAAGTTCACGCTTCAAAGGGAGTTTCAGCCCTTCAAACAACTCCTTGGGGAAAGCGTGTCAGCCTGCCAATTGCGCTTCACTATTCTGATCAACAAGCTAACAGCCGCTGGCGTAACCACTCCAGCCTCTGAGCAGACACTGGCTGTCATCTATGCTATGAGAGATAAATTCGAGCTCACTCGACGAATCACACTCATGTCGCTAGACTGCAAGAAGCTTTCGGTTGTAGACATATTTGGCAAGTTTTTTGACCAAGAGAATGCTGATTTGCTAAAGGGCTTAAAGGTAAAGGAAGCCACTGGAACAGCGCTGAAGCTCACGAAGGTTCTTGAGAAGATGGACATCAATGATGGTGAAGAAGATGAGGATGACGATACAGAAGTCGCTCTCATGACTAAGATGGTCAAGAAATGGTTCAAAAAGAGAGCTGGACCAGGAGAAGCATCGTCATCAGCCAAGCGTGATCTCAAGGAGTATGCATGCTATAACTGCCATGAGAAGGGACATCTTGCCAAGATGTGCACTAACCCAAAGGTAGAGGCCACTGAGAAGAAGGCACTTTTCTCTACATGGGGAGAAGAAGATAATCAAGCTGACCTTCACGAAGGATTCAAAGGCAAATGTCTCATGGCCAATGCAGAAGCACTCACTTCTGAGGTAAAAACTCTTGTCTCCTTTCCTAATCGCTTAAATATGCTTGAAAAGAAAGACCTTATTAATATGATTAAGGGGCTACTAGAGGATATTGAAGCCTTAGAATCTCAAGTCACTGAATATGAAGAGGAAGTTACTGAACTACGTAGTGAATGTCTAGACCTGTCCACTAGGTTAGCTGACAAAGAAAAGGATTTAGTAAAATCTAGGGAACTGAGTCTGATGACAAAATCTTGCGAGGGATGCAAGGGTAAGCAACCTCAAGGGGGATCGTTAAAGGACCTAGAACTCAAGGTAGAAAGCGACTTAGGGCTAATTCTTACGAAGATAACCGAATTAACTAAATTTGTTAATGAGAAAACCGTGAACCAAACTGTCTTTGTAAAAGCTAGACCTGGATTAGGATATGACTTAGATTCCTCCAAGTGCTCAAATGCTAATGAAAAGCTCACTAAAGAATAAAGTGAAAAAACTGAAACCTTAGATAAGGCCCTTCAAATATGTAGAAGCAAGAATGAATTCTTAGAGAAAAAGGTTAAGGCACTTGAACAACCATTAGGGGATGACAATCACTGGTTTCATGGAGAAAAGGCTCATAAGATGTATGTGAACCAAGCCCAAGGAAATGATACAAACATAATAGATCCCAAGATTAAGGATAGGAAGCTCTTTAGACCTGGAAAGGGCAAATATGGTTATGTGAAGTACAACGAATGGTGCAGATTATGTAGTAACAATTGTCACACTATACACTCTTGCAAGAAGAAGCAAGCACTAAGTAAAAAGGCATACAAGCCACCCACTCACGCTACATGTGAAGTGAGTAGCTTGAATGAAGCCTCTTATTTAGCGACTGCCTCCTCATCTAAAGGTCAAAGGCTCGATCATATTAATTCTCCTCACACTAATCAGAAAACTAATCCACCCAGAAAAGCTAAGCTTCAATGGGTTCCAAAAGTTTGATTGCTTATTTACAGGAAAACTTGAGCAGCGAGAGAAAATGGTACATAGATAGTGGGAGTCACATGACTGGAGACAAGGACATATTAAGAAGTTTTCAAGTATATGACGGTGGAAGTGTATCATTTGGTGACAAGAGAGCTAGAGAAATCACTGGACACGGGAAAGTACATCTCAATGACAAGATAGAGATCCAGATGGTGAACTTTGTGGAGAGCCTTCGTTACAACCTCTTAAGCGTAGCTCAACTCTGTGATGAGGGACCAAACGAAGTGACCTTCACCACATCGAAGTGCCTCGTGAGAAATGCTATTGGGGAAATCATCCTAAGGGGGAAGCGAGTCAACAGTACCTATATATTCGACTCCAACTTCATCCCAAAAGGTCACCTTTGTCTCGCTGCTATCGAAGATCAGACGGAATTATGGCATCAACGACTAGGGCACGTCAATCTTCATCTTGTACATAAGCTGCATGGCAAAGGAGCTAGTTCGTGGTCTACCTCTTATCAAGATTGACGACTTGACACACTGTGCTAATTGTGTTAAGGGTAAACAAATCAGAACCTCATTCAAATCTAAGCAGAAAGTCACAAACAAAGAAGCCCCTTGAGCTTCTTCATATGGACCTCTGTGGGCAAATGCGTGTTCAAAGTCCTGGTGGAGCACGCTACATTTTTGTGATTGTTGATGATTACTCTAGGTTCACTTGGACCTTATTCTTGCGCTCCAAGGATCAAGCCTCCTCGCGCTTCATCGAACTAGTCGCCCTTCCCGAGAATTCTCTATCTCTGAAGGTACGCTCTATAAGATCTGATCATGGAACTAAATTTGAGAATGGAGAGATGCTAACTTACTGCATTCAAAGAGGAATTACTCACAACTTCTCAGTTCCTAGGACACCACAACAGAATGGGGTGGTAGAAAGAAAGAACCGAACGTTAGTAGAAATGGCGCGCACTATGCTACTTCAAAGTGGTGTCACTCCCTCTCTATGGGCTGAAGCGGTGAACACTGCATGTTACATCCCAACAGAGCTCTTCTACGCCCTTCTTTAGGCAAGACTCCTTACGAGCTGATCAAGAGATACCCTCCAAGCATATCTCATTTCATTTCCGAGCTTTTGGATGCAAGTGCTACGTGGTGAATAATGGGAAAGATAATTTAGGCAAGTTTGATGCATGAAGTGATGAAGCTATCTTTCTTGGCTATGTCCCAGCAATCAAAGCGTACAAGGTGTTCAACCAATGAACAAGAACCTTCGAGGAGAGCATACATGTAGTGTCTGATGAAGGCATGTTCCTCACTTCCTCGTCAAATACCTCCGATCCATTTCCAGAAGTCACCCCCTTAGAAGCATCTTTAGATATTGATCAAGCTCCTCCTCCTAAAGCCTTAAACCCACTCTCCCTTCCCTATACAACCTCAGTTCCCTCAGGACCTGATTCAGACAGTGACAACGGAGGGCCTTCTAACTCAATCATTGATCAAAACACAGAGCCTCCCACTAGAGCTTTTCAACAACAATGTGCTCATCCTCCAACAAACATGCTCACCCCAGTCCATTCTGGAATTCACACTCGCTCTCATGTAGCTCGACTAGCACCTCCGGAGACAATCGATGAAGCACTTGATGAAACAACTGAGGAAACCAGCCTTTGTGTCTTCAACGCCTTCGTCTCCCTCGCTGAGCCTGAGACTATCAAAGAATCTCTCCTCGATCCAGATTAGGTGGAAGCCATGCAAGAAGAGCTTCATGAGTTCGAGCGAAATAATGTGTGGCGCCTTGTTCCTAAGCCTTCAATCGCACCATCATAGGCACTCGTTGGGTCTTTCGCAACAAGCTCGATGATTCAGGAGTTGTGGTAAGGAACAAAGCACGTTTAGTAGCACAAGGGTATAATCAACAAGAAGGGATCGATTATGACGAGACCTATGCTCCAGTTTCCAGATCAGAGGCCATTCGACTTCTCATTACCTGCTTCACACAAGGGCTTCAAGCTGTTTCAAATGGATGTGAAGACAGCCTTTATCAATGGTGTGCTAAATGAAGAGGTATATGTGAATCAGCCCCCAGGCTTTGAGGACTCAGCTCACCCAGAGCACATATATTTCCTGGACAAGGCCCTCTATGGGTAAAAGCAAGCACCAAGGGCATGGTATGAGTGCCTCTCCGAGTACCTCCTCGCCAACAACTACAAGAGGGGAACAATCGACAAGACGCTCTTCATCCAGGAACATAAAGGCGACATCCTAGTGGTTCAGGTATACGTTAATGATATTATTTTGGTTCCACTAACATGTCGCTTGTAGAGAAATTCAAAGACATGATGAGTAGCAAGTTCAACATGAGCATGATAGGGGAACTCAACTTCTTTCTTGGACTGCAAGTGGTGCAAAAGGCTGAAGGCATTCAAATTCATCAATAAAAGTACCTAAGGGAGATCATAAAGAAGTTTGGGATGGACAACAACAAGCCCCTTCACACTCCAGTGTCCACATGCACTAAGCTAGACGCATACCTCAACAGCCCCAAGGAAAATGAAACACTCTATAGAGGTATGGTAGGATCTTTAATGTAGTTAACCGCCTCTAGACCTGATATTGTTTTTTCAGTGATTTTGTGTGCACGTTTCCAATCCGATCCAAGGGAGTTGCACGTTGCCATCATCAAGTGTATCCTTCGTTACCTAAAAGGGACTGATAATCTTTGTTTATGATACCCTAAGAATTGCGATTTTACCCTTGTTGGATACACAGATGTTGACTATGTAGGCTATCTCGTTGACTTGAAAGAGCACATCAGGTATGGCACAATTCCTAGGCCCTTGTCTCGTCTCATGGGGCTCTCGCAAAAAAAAACTCAATAGCTGTGTCCACCACTGAGACTGAATACATAGCAGCCGCTTCTTGTTGTGCTCAACTCCTATGGATCAAGAAACAACTCACTGAATTCGGGATCTCGATGGGATCAATTGAAATAAGGTGTGACAACACAAGCGTGATCAATAATCTCAAAGAATCATGTGCACCACTCTCAAACCAAGCACACCTTTCTCCACCACACAAAAATGCCAAAAGACAATTGCCGCGCCTGAAAGCGACGAGTCCCTCAGCCTACCCCTGCTCACGGAAACTTCTCGACACCCATAGTCATCGAGCCTCTCATAATAGGCCAAGGCTTCTGGTCGAGCCTCAACCCTGCCGAGTTCGATGTCGCCACCGCAGTCGCCTCTCACGAGCGCACTTGTTGGTCAGAGCTCCGAGGTAGAGTCGTTCTCCCTCGCCAAGAGAAGCGCGATACCGTCACCATCGCTGATGCGTGCCTACTGCGTGAAGTCATCGAAGGAAGTCTCATTGACACGTCGCGCCTCATTCTCTCTCACATGCAGACGATGAAGATGGACAAGAACCACGCGCTTCCCTACCCCCATATCATCAAGAATCTCGTGCTCGAGCCTGGGATCTACATGCCGGTCAAAGAGACGCCATGTGAGACCATCATCACTGAGATTGGGCTGCGCCGGCTACTCAAACACGCCAGTATGGATGCGCCGGTTGAGAAGCTGCTCCTTGGCTCCACTCCTAGAACTGAGCCTAAGACCGAGCCCAACCCAAGCCAGACACCTCAGCTCCTCCCAAATCCGAACCCAGACCTCGCCGCATCAAGAGCCGCTCGAAGGAGCCCAAGCGTTGTTGCCGCCGAATATGAGCTCAAAGGAAATTCAGCTTCACACCTTGGAAGTTGTACTTCAGACAAATTGGCATATTTCAGGGCTCAGGCGCATGCTCGACTGGCACCTTCATCATGTAAAGGCGCTCATGATCGGGCCTCTGAAAGAGGGCTGCGAGGATGACTACTAGGATGAATACCATTGGGAGTAGCTGTTGTCTCAGTTCCCCTTAGGGCCCTTTAGAAATCTAAAGCTCCTCTAAAATTCTTGTCAGTTTGCTCTTTTTGACTGTTTTTCTGCATGCTCTTATATATTTATTAATGAATTGCTCGTTTTTGGATCACTTACCTGTTTGCTCTAGTGCGTACTGAGATAAGGCTAGACTTGTTGTGTTTTCTTTCGTATCACTTACTCATTCCTCTAGAAGGCACTCACGTTCTACTCTTAGTTTCCCTTGATTAATGTTGAGCATTCCTTTTTACATGATGTCAAAAGGGGGAATATTACATGCATAGGAGTTATTTAATTTAGGGGGACTAGAACATATGATATTAAAGGGTGATGTTTATTACTTGTTCATTGTTTAAGGGGGAATTGAAAGCTACTCCTTTCCTAAGCTCTATAGTATGCCTATGCGAGGATCTAAGTTTGTCATCATTAAAAAGGGGGAATTGTTGGTTAGATGAACTAGCCCCTTAGTTCTTATAACTGATAATGCCTTAGTTTTAATGATAACAAACTACCCTTATGAACTAATATGTGTATTGAGTCAGCTATCGCAGGAAATCGATAGGCCTTTGAGTTACATAGGAGGTTTAAGTGTGGAAAGCAACGAGCTTAAGAGAAGATGCAAGAGCGAGTTCAGCGAGAGGAAGAGAGCTCAAGGCGCTTAACTAGGAGCAAGGGAACTGAGGGATACTGAAGGGAACATAACAATAAGAGTGAAGGATCGAGATGTATAAGTAACACGCTACACAAAGGAAGACGTGCTCAAGGATACCGAAGATACTCTAAGGGACCGAGCGTGTATATATGGAATGAAATCTTCCTAGAGCTAAAGAAGGAAAGAATTGATTTGCCAGAGATTTACTAGATTCGAGATCTTAATAGTTGAAGCTAGTTTGTCATTATATTCGGCTAGTTTAGATTTAGTACTCTATTTATTCATTATTTACTCGTTTTTAGGTAATTAGTTCCCGGTGATTATGCCATAGTATAAATAGCTTAGTTTATTATCTTTTAATGTGGTTGTCGAAATAGAGAGAAAGAGTTCATTTTGATTTAGAGATTACGCAATAGCTAGGAGAGTTGAGAGAAACTAAGAACTGTGTGTTCGCCTAGTAATTTTTAGTCTCACAAGAAATCAAATCAACAACGTTTTGGAATTAAAGTATTTGTTTGTTCTTAGTCTTGTATTTCCGCACAAAAGTTCTATCTTTAGTTAGACTAAGATCTTCACGATCCACAATACTTACAAAGCAAGGTTAAAGTTCTTGAGCAAGGACAAGCAAATGGTTCATGGAGAAAATGTGCACAAAATGTATATCAAAAAGCGCAATCTCCAAACACTCAGCCTACTAGCATTACACAAAAGAGAACCATTTCACCCTAGAAAAGGGAAGTATGGTTATGTAAGATATAACCATTATTGTACTTGGTGCGGAAAGAATGGTCACTCTAGGCATGAGTGGGAGCACTTAATTGAGCTTAAGAAAAATCCTATAAGTAGTTTATGGCTAACTCTGGTAAGGGCAAGATCGATTAAGCTAGTCTCGCTGAAGGCAAGCTTGACCAGAACATGTCGTCTAAGACCAAGTTTGTACGTACTAGGCCTTCAAAAGCAAGAACGATCAACCTAAGGAACATCGAGGTATGCCTTCCAAAGGTGAACCTGATCAAGTGCTTGATCTGAATGATGATATCTATTATGAGTCTACTCCTAGAGGTGTGATGATGAATGTTCTACCTTCCAGTTTTGGAATAACTAGTGCTAATGTTGCTTCAAAGCCCTCGCTTCTTTGTACACCCAAAGCTTGATTGTTATTGCAGGTTGAAATGCATAGTAGGAGCTACAACGTCAAATCTATCAAGATACTCTCATTTCAAACTAAGCGAGGAGAATCACCTCCTTCAGGGCTAAAAATAAAAAGAAATCAAGCGTGCTAAACTTTCAACACACATCTATTCCACTCCTATCTATTCAGATATATGTATCTAAGTGAGATAGGTAGTCACTTCATTCAAGCGAGCCTCATTTGTGGTACAACTACATATTATATTTAAAAT
>NW_027367641.1:0-56213 GCF_046119375.1 Phyllobates terribilis
TGTGCATTTACAATATTCATTGATTTTTGCCATTGAAAAACATGTTTTTCATATACCAGAAATGTTTGAAGCTACTGACTGAATGAAAGGAGCTGGCATCTCACTCTCTTTGAATCTTCTTTATCATGCTAGGATTAACAGGAAAAAGCAAAAAATTTCAGAATTGCACCTTGCAATGTGGAGATATTACTGTTTGTGCATTTACAATATTCATTGATTTTTGCCATTGAAAAACATGTTTTTCATATACCAGAAATGTTTGAAGGTACTGACTGAATGAAAGGAGCTGGCATCTCACTCTCTTTGAATCTTCTTTATCATGCTAGGATTAACAGGAAAAAGCTAAAAATTTCAGAATTGCACCGTGCAATGTGGAGATATTACTGTTTGTGCATTTACAATATTCATTGATTTTTGCCATTGAAAAACATGTTTTTCATATACCAGAAATGTTTGAAGCTAATGACTGAATGAAAGGAGCTGGCATCTCACTCTCTTTGAATCTTCTTTATCATGCTAGGATTAACAGGAAAAAGCTAAAAATTTCAGAATTGCACCGTGCAATGTGGAGATATTACTGTTTGTGCATTTACAATATTCATTGATTTTTGCCATTGAAAAACATGTTTTTCATATACCAGAAATGTTTGAAGCTACTGACTGAATGAAAGGAGCTGGCATCTCACTCTCTTTGAATCTTCTTTATCATGCTAGGATTAGCAGGAAAAAGCAAAAAATTTCAGAATTGCACCTTGCAATGTGGAGATATTACTGTTTGTGCATTTACAATATTCATTGATTTTTGCCATTGAAAAACATGTTTTTCATATACCAGAAATGTTTGAAGCTACTGACTGAATGAAAGGAGCTGGCATCTCACTCTCTTTGAATCTTCTTTATCATGCTAGGATTAGCAGGAAAAAGCAAAAAATTTCAGAATTGCACCTTGCAATGTGGAGATATTACTGTTTGTGCATTTACAATATTCATTGATTTTTGCCATTGAAAAACATGTTTTTCATATACCAGAAATGTTTGAAGCTACTGACTGAATGAAAGGAGCTGGCATCTCACTCTCTTTGAATCTTCTTTATCATGCTAGGATTAACAGGAAAAAGATAAAAATTTCAGAATTGCACCGTGCAATGTGGAGATATTACTGTTTGTGCATTTACAATATTCATTGATTTTTGCCATTGAAAAACATGTTTTTCATATACCAGAAATGTTTGAAGCTACTGACTGAATGAAAGGAGCTGGCATCTCACTCTCTTTGAATCTTCTTTATCATGCTAGGATTAGCAGGAAAAAGCAAAAAATTTCAGAATTGCACCTTGCAATGTGGAGATATTACTGTTTGTGCATTTACAATATTCATTGATTTTTGCCATTGAAAAACATGTTTTTCATATACCAGAAATGTTTGAAGCTACTGACTGAATGAAAGGAGCTGGCATCTCACTCTCTTTGAATCTTCTTTATCATGCTAGGATTAACAGGAAAAAGCAAAAAATTTCAGAATTGCACCTTGCAATGTGGAGATATTACTGTTTGTGCATTTACAATATTCATTGATTTTTGCCATTGAAAAACATGTTTTCATATACCAGAAATGTTTGAAGCTAATGACTGAATGAAAGGAGCTGGCATCTCACTCTCTTTGAATCTTCTTTATCATGCTAGGATTAACAGGAAAAAGCTAAAAATTTCAGAATTGCACCGTGCAATGTGGAGATATTACTGTTTGTGCATTTACAATATTCATTGATTTTTTCCATTGAAAAACATGTTTTTCATATACCAGAAATGTTTGAAGCTACTGACTGAATGAAAGGAGCTGGCATCTCACTCTCTTTGAATCTTCTTTATCATGCTAGGATTAGCAGGAAAAAGCAAAAAATTTCAGAATTGCACCTTGCAATGTGGAGATATTACTGTTTGTGCATTTACAATATTCATTGATTTTTGCCATTGAAAAACATGTTTTTCATATACCAGAAATGTTTGAAGCTACTGACTGAATGAAAGGAGCTGGCATCTCACTCTCTTTGAATCTTCTTTATCATGCTAGGATTAACAGGAAAAAGCTAAAAATTTCAGAATTGCACCGTGCAATGTGGAGATATTACTGTTTGTGCATTTACAATATTCATTGATTTTTGCCATTGAAAAACATGTTTTTCATATACCAGAAATGTTTGAAGCTACTGACTGAATGAAAGGAGCTGGCATCTCACTCTCTTTGAACCTTCTTTATCATGCTAGGATTAACAGGAAAAAGCTAAAAAATTTCAGAATTGCACCGTGCAATGTGGAGATATTACTGTTTGTGCATTTACAATATTCATTGATTTTTGCCATTGAAAAACATGTTTTTCATATACCAGAAATGTTTGAAGCTACTGACTGAATGAAAGGAGCTGGCATCTCACTCTCTTTGAATCTTCTTTATCATGCTAGGATTAGCAGGAAAAAGCAAAAAATTTCAGAATTGCACCTTGCAATGTGGAGATATTACTGTTTGTGCATTTACAATATTCATTGATTTTTGCCATTGAAAAACATGTTTTTCATATACCAGAAATGTTTGAAGCTACTGACTGAATGAAAGGAGCTGGCATCTCACTCTCTTTGAATCTTCTTTATCATGCTAGGATTAACAGGAAAAAGCTAAAAATTTCAGAATTGCACCGTGCAATGTGGAGATATTACTGTTTGTGCATTTACAATATTCATTGATTTTTGCCATTGAAAAACATGTTTTTCATATACCAGAAATGTTTGAAGCTACTGACTGAATGAAAGGAGCTGGCATCTCACTCTCTTTGAATCTTCTTTATCATGCTAGGATTAGCAGGAAAAAGCAAAAAATTTCAGAATTGCACCTTGCAATGTGGAGATATTACTGTTTGTGCATTTACAATATTCATTGATTTTTGCCATTGAAAAACATGTTTTTCATATACCAGAAATGTTTGAAGCTACTGACTGAATGAAAGGAGCTGGCATCTCACTCTCTTTGAATCTTCTTTATCATGCTAGGATTAACAGGAAAAAGCAAAAAATTTCAGAATTGCACCTTGCAATGTGGAGATATTACTGTTTGTGCATTTACAATATTCATTGATTTTTGCCATTGAAAAACATGTTTTTCATATACCAGAAATGTTTGAAGCTACTGACTGAATGAAAGGAGCTGGCATCTCACTCTCTTTGAATCTTCTTTATCATGCTAGGATTAACAGGAAAAAGCTAAAAATTTCAGAATTGCACCGTGCAATGTGGAGATATTACTGTTTGTGCATTTACAATATTCATTGATTTTTGCCATTGAAAAACATGTTTTTCATATACCAGAAATGTTTGAAGCTACTGACTGAATGAAAGGAGCTGGCATCTCACTCTCTTTGAATCTTCTTTATCATGCTAGGATTAACAGGAAAAAGCAAAAAATTTCAGAATTGCACCTTGCAATGTGGAGATATTACTGTTTGTGCATTTACAATATTCATTGATTTTTGCCATTGAAAAACATGTTTTTCATATACCAGAAATGTTTGAAGCTACTGACTGAATGAAAGGAGCTGGCATCTCACTCTCTTTGAATCTTCTTTATCATGCTAGGATTAACAGGAAAAAGCTAAAAATTTCAGAATTGCACCGTGCAATGTGGAGATATTACTGTTTGTGCATTTACAATATTCATTGATTTTTGCCATTGAAAAACATGTTTTTCATATACCAGAAATATTTGAAGCTACTGACTGAATGAAAGGAGCTGGCATCTCACTCTCTTTGAATCTTCTTTATCATGCTAGGATTAACAGGAAAAAGCTAAAAATTTCAGAATTGCACCGTGCAATGTGGAGATATTACTGTTTGTGCATTTACAATATTCATTGATTTTTGCCATTGAAAAACATGTTTTTCATATACCAGAAATGTTTGAAGCTACTGACTGAATGAAAGGAGCTGGCATCTCACTCTCTTTGAATCTTCTTTATCATGCTAGGATTAACAGGAAAAAGCAAAAAATTTCAGAATTGCACCTTGCAATGTGGAGATATTACTGTTTGTGCATTTACAATATTCATTGATTTTTGCCATTGAAAAACATGTTTTTCATATACCAGAAATGTTTGAAGCTACTGACTGAATGAAAGGAGCTGGCATCTCACTCTCTTTGAATCTTCTTTATCATGCTAGGATTAACAGGAAAAAGCTAAAAATTTCAGAATTGCACCGTGCAATGTGGAGATATTACTGTTTGTGCATTTACAATATTCATTGATTTTTGCCATTGAAAAACATGTTTTTCATATACCAGAAATGTTTGAAGCTAATGACTGAATGAAAGGAGCTGGCATCTCACTCTCTTTGAATCTTCTTTATCATGCTAGGATTAACAGGAAAAAGCTAAAAATTTCAGAATTGCACCGTGCAATGTGGAGATATTACTGTTTGTGCATTTACAATATTCATTGATTTTTGCCATTGAAAAACATGTTTTTCATATACCAGAAATGTTTGAAGCTACTGACTGAATGAAAGGAGCTGGCATCTCACTCTCTTTGAATCTTCTTTATCATGCTAGGATTAGCAGGAAAAAGCAAAAAATTTCAGAATTGCACCTTGCAATGTGGAGATATTACTGTTTGTGCATTTACAATATTCATTGATTTTTGCCATTGAAAAACATGTTTTTCATATACCAGAAATGTTTGAAGCTACTGACTGAATGAAAGGAGCTGGCATCTCACTCTCTTTGAATCTTCTTTATCATGCTAGGATTAGCAGGAAAAAGCAAAAAATTTCGGAATTGCACCTTGCAATGTGGAGATATTACTGTTTGTGCATTTACAATATTCATTGATTTTTGCCATTGAAAAACATGTTTTTCATATACCAGAAATGTTTGAAGCTACTGACTGAATGAAAGGAGCTGGCATCTCACTCTCTTTGAATCTTCTTTATCATGCTAGGATTAACAGGAAAAAGCTAAAAATTTCAGAATTGCACCGTGCAATGTGGAGATATTACTGTTTGTGCATTTACAATATTCATTGATTTTTGCCATTGAAAAACATGTTTTTCATATACCAGAAATGTTTGAAGCTACTGACTGAATGAAAGGAGCTGGCATCTCACTCTCTTTGAATCTTCTTTATCATGCTAGGATTAGCAGGAAAAAGCAAAAAATTTCAGAATTGCACCTTGCAATGTGGAGATATTACTGTTTGTGCATTTACAATATTCATTGATTTTTGCCATTGAAAAACATGTTTTTCATATACCAGAAATGTTTGAAGCTACTGACTGAATGAAAGGAGCTGGCATCTCACTCTCTTTGAATCTTCTTTATCATGCTAGGATTAACAGGAAAAAGCTAAAAATTTCAGAATTGCACCGTGCAATGTGGAGATATTACTGTTTGTGCATTTACAATATTCATTGATTTTTGCCATTGAAAAACATGTTTTTCATATACCAGAAATGTTTGAAGCTACTGACTGAATGAAAGGAGCTGGCATCTCACTCTCTTTGAACCTTCTTTATCATGCTAGGATTAACAGGAAAAAGCTAAAAATTTCAGAATTGCACCGTGCAATGTGGAGATATTACTGTTTGTGCATTTACAATATTCATTGATTTTTGCCATTGAAAAACATGTTTTTCATATACCAGAAATGTTTGAAGCTACTGACTGAATGAAAGGAGCTGGCATCTCACTCTCTTTGAATCTTCTTTATCATGCTAGGATTAGCAGGAAAAAGCAAAAAATTTCAGAATTGCACCTTGCAATGTGGAGATATTACTGTTTGTGCATTTACAATATTCATTGATTTTTGCCATTGAAAAACATGTTTTTCATATACCAGAAATGTTTGAAGCTACTGACTGAATGAAAGGAGCTGGCATCTCACTCTCTTTGAATCTTCTTTATCATGCTAGGATTAACAGGAAAAAGCTAAAAATTTCAGAATTGCACCGTGCAATGTGGAGATATTACTGTTTGTGCATTTACAATATTCATTGATTTTTGCCATTGAAAAACATGTTTTTCATATACCAGAAATGTTTGAAGCTACTGACTGAATGAAAGGAGCTGGCATCTCACTCTCTTTGAATCTTCTTTATCATGCTAGGATTAGCAGGAAAAAGCAAAAAATTTCAGAATTGCACCTTGCAATGTGGAGATATTACTGTTTGTGCATTTACAATATTCATTGATTTTTGCCATTGAAAAACATGTTTTTCATATACCAGAAATGTTTGAAGCTACTGACTGAATGAAAGGAGCTGGCATCTCACTCTCTTTGAATCTTCTTTATCATGCTAGGATTAACAGGAAAAAGCAAAAAATTTCAGAATTGCACCTTGCAATGTGGAGATATTACTGTTTGTGCATTTACAATATTCATTGATTTTTGCCATTGAAAAACATGTTTTTCATATACCAGAAATGTTTGAAGCTACTGACTGAATGAAAGGAGCTGGCATCTCACTCTCTTTGAATCTTCTTTATCATGCTAGGATTAACAGGAAAAAGCTAAAAATTTCAGAATTGCACCGTGCAATGTGGAGATATTACTGTTTGTGCATTTACAATATTCATTGATTTTTTGCCATTGAAAAACATGTTTTTCATATACCAGAAATGTTTGAAGCTACTGACTGAATGAAAGGAGCTGGCATCTCACTCTCTTTGAATCTTCTTTATCATGCTAGGATTAACAGGAAAAAGCAAAAAATTTCAGAATTGCACCTTGCAATGTGGAGATATTACTGTTTGTGCATTTACAATATTCATTGATTTTTGCCATTGAAAAACATGTTTTTCATATACCAGAAATGTTTGAAGCTACTGACTGAATGAAAGGAGCTGGCATCTCACTCTCTTTGAATCTTCTTTATCATGCTAGGATTAACAGGAAAAAGCTAAAAATTTCAGAATTGCACCGTGCAATGTGGAGATATTACTGTTTGTGCATTTACAATATTCATTGATTTTTGCCATTGAAAAACATGTTTTTCATATACCAGAAATATTTGAAGCTACTGACTGAATGAAAGGAGCTGGCATCTCACTCTCTTTGAATCTTCTTTATCATGCTAGGATTAACAGGAAAAAGCTAAAAATTTCAGAATTGCACCGTGCAATGTGGAGATATTACTGTTTGTGCATTTACAATATTCATTGATTTTTGCCATTGAAAAACATGTTTTTCATATACCAGAAATGTTTGAAGCTACTGACTGAATGAAAGGAGCTGGCATCTCACTCTCTTTGAATCTTCTTTATCATGCTAGGATTAACAGGAAAAAGCAAAAAATTTCAGAATTGCACCTTGCAATGTGGAGATATTACTGTTTGTGCATTTACAATATTCATTGATTTTTGCCATTGAAAAACATGTTTTTCATATACCAGAAATGTTTGAAGCTACTGACTGAATGAAAGGAGCTGGCATCTCACTCTCTTTGAATCTTCTTTATCATGCTAGGATTAACAGGAAAAAGCTAAAAATTTCAGAATTGCACCGTGCAATGTGGAGATATTACTGTTTGTGCATTTACAATATTCATTGATTTTTGCCATTGAAAAACATGTTTTTCATATACCAGAAATGTTTGAAGCTAATGACTGAATGAAAGGAGCTGGCATCTCACTCTCTTTGAATCTTCTTTATCATGCTAGGATTAACAGGAAAAAGCTAAAAATTTCAGAATTGCACCGTGCAATGTGGAGATATTACTGTTTGTGCATTTACAATATTCATTGATTTTTGCCATTGAAAAACATGTTTTTCATATACCAGAAATGTTTGAAGCTACTGACTGAATGAAAGGAGCTGGCATCTCACTCTCTTTGAATCTTCTTTATCATGCTAGGATTAGCAGGAAAAAGCAAAAAATTTCAGAATTGCACCTTGCAATGTGGAGATATTACTGTTTGTGCATTTACAATATTCATTGATTTTTGCCATTGAAAAACATGTTTTTCATATACCAGAAATGTTTGAAGCTACTGACTGAATGAAAGGAGCTGGCATCTCACTCTCTTTGAATCTTCTTTATCATGCTAGGATTAGCAGGAAAAAGCAAAAAATTTCGGAATTGCACCTTGCAATGTGGAGATATTACTGTTTGTGCATTTACAATATTCATTGATTTTTGCCATTGAAAAACATGTTTTTCATATACCAGAAATGTTTGAAGCTACTGACTGAATGAAAGGAGCTGGCAT
Source organism: Phyllobates terribilis (assembly GCF_046119375.1). NCBI lineage: Eukaryota > Metazoa > Chordata > Amphibia > Anura > Dendrobatidae > Phyllobates > Phyllobates terribilis. The sequence goes on from NW_027367641.1 coordinate 8,249, forward strand.
CTCACTCTCTTTGAATCTTCTTTATCATGCTAGGATTAACAGGAAAAAGCTAAAAATTTCAGAATTGCACCGTGCAATGTGGAGATATTACTGTTTGTGCATTTACAATATTCATTGATTTTTGCCATTGAAAAACATGTTTTTCATATACCAGAAATGTTTGAAGCTACTGACTGAATGAAAGGAGCTGGCATCTCACTCTCTTTGAATCTTCTTTATCATGCTAGGATTAGCAGGAAAAAGCAAAAAATTTCAGAATTGCACCTTGCAATGTGGAGATATTACTGTTTGTGCATTTACAATATTCATTGATTTTTGCCATTGAAAAACATGTTTTTCATATACCAGAAATGTTTGAAGCTACTGACTGAATGAAAGGAGCTGGCATCTCACTCTCTTTGAATCTTCTTTATCATGCTAGGATTAACAGGAAAAAGCAAAAAATTTCAGAATTGCACCTTGCAATGTGGAGATATTACTGTTTGTGCATTTACAATATTCATTGATTTTTGCCATTGAAAAACATGTTTTTCATATACCAGAAATGTTTGAAGCTAATGACTGAATGAAAGGAGCTGGCATCTCACTCTCTTTGAATCTTCTTTATCATGCTAGGATTAACAGGAAAAAGCTAAAAATTTCAGAATTGCACCGTGCAATGTGGAGATATTACTGTTTGTGCATTTACAATATTCATTGATTTTTTCCATTGAAAAACATGTTTTTCATATACCAGAAATGTTTGAAGCTACTGACTGAATGAAAGGAGCTGGCATCTCACTCTCTTTGAATCTTCTTTATCATGCTAGGATTAGCAGGAAAAAGCAAAAAATTTCAGAATTGCACCTTGCAATGTGGAGATATTACTGTTTGTGCATTTACAATATTCATTGATTTTTGCCATTGAAAAACATGTTTTTCATATACCAGAAATGTTTGAAGCTACTGACTGAATGAAAGGAGCTGGCATCTCACTCTCTTTGAATCTTCTTTATCATGCTAGGATTAACAGGAAAAAGCTAAAAATTTCAGAATTGCACCGTGCAATGTGGAGATATTACTGTTTGTGCATTTACAATATTCATTGATTTTTGCCATTGAAAAACATGTTTTTCATATACCAGAAATGTTTGAAGCTACTGACTGAATGAAAGGAGCTGGCATCTCACTCTCTTTGAATCTTCTTTATCATGCTAGGATTAACAGGAAAAAGCTAAAAATTTCAGAATTGCACCGTGCAATGTGGAGATATTACTGTTTGTGCATTTACAATATTCATTGATTTTTGCCATTGAAAAACATGTTTTTCATATACCAGAAATGTTTGAAGCTACTGACTGAATGAAAGGAGCTGGCATCTCACTCTCTTTGAATCTTCTTTATCATGCTAGGATTAGCAGGAAAAAGCAAAAAATTTCAGAATTGCACCTTGCAATGTGGAGATATTACTGTTTGTGCATTTACAATATTCATTGATTTTTGCCATTGAAAAACATGTTTTTCATATACCAGAAATGTTTGAAGCTACTGACTGAATGAAAGGAGCTGGCATCTCACTCTCTTTGAATCTTCTTTATCATGCTAGGATTAACAGGAAAAAGCTAAAAATTTCAGAATTGCACCGTGCAATGTGGAGATATTACTGTTTGTGCATTTACAATATTCATTGATTTTTGCCATTGAAAAACATGTTTTTCATATACCAGAAATGTTTGAAGCTACTGACTGAATGAAAGGAGCTGGCATCTCACTCTCTTTGAATCTTCTTTATCATGCTAGGATTAGCAGGAAAAAGCAAAAAATTTCAGAATTGCACCTTGCAATGTGGAGATATTACTGTTTGTGCATTTACAATATTCATTGATTTTTGCCATTGAAAAACATGTTTTTCATATACCAGAAATGTTTGAAGCTACTGACTGAATGAAAGGAGCTGGCATCTCACTCTCTTTGAATCTTCTTTATCATGCTAGGATTAACAGGAAAAAGCAAAAAATTTCAGAATTGCACCTTGCAATGTGGAGATATTACTGTTTGTGCATTTACAATATTCATTGATTTTTGCCATTGAAAAACATGTTTTTCATATACCAGAAATGTTTGAAGCTACTGACTGAATGAAAGGAGCTGGCATCTCACTCTCTTTGAATCTTCTTTATCATGCTAGGATTAACAGGAAAAAGCTAAAAATTTCAGAATTGCACCGTGCAATGTGGAGATATTACTGTTTGTGCATTTACAATATTCATTGATTTTTGCCATTGAAAAACATGTTTTTCATATACCAGAAATGTTTGAAGCTACTGACTGAATGAAAGGAGCTGGCATCTCACTCTCTTTGAATCTTCTTTATCATGCTAGGATTAACAGGAAAAAGCAAAAAATTTCAGAATTGCACCTTGCAATGTGGAGATATTACTGTTTGTGCATTTACAATATTCATTGATTTTTGCCATTGAAAAACATGTTTTTCATATACCAGAAATGTTTGAAGCTACTGACTGAATGAAAGGAGCTGGCATCTCACTCTCTTTGAATCTTCTTTATCATGCTAGGATTAACAGGAAAAAGCTAAAAATTTCAGAATTGCACCGTGCAATGTGGAGATATTACTGTTTGTGCATTTACAATATTCATTGATTTTTGCCATTGAAAAACATGTTTTTCATATACCAGAAATGTTTGAAGCTACTGACTGAATGAAAGGAGCTGGCATCTCACTCTCTTTGAATCTTCTTTATCATGCTAGGATTAACAGGAAAAAGCTAAAAATTTCAGAATTGCACCGTGCAATGTGGAGATATTACTGTTTGTGCATTTACAATATTCATTGATTTTTGCCATTGAAAAACATGTTTTTCATATACCAGAAATGTTTGAAGCTACTGACTGAATGAAAGGAGCTGGCATCTCACTCTCTTTGAATCTTCTTTATCATGCTAGGATTAGCAGGAAAAAGCAAAAAATTTCAGAATTGCACCTTGCAATGTGGAGATATTACTGTTTGTGCATTTACAATATTCATTGATTTTTGCCATTGAAAAACATGTTTTTCATATACCAGAAATGTTTGAAGCTACTGACTGAATGAAAGGAGCTGGCATCTCACTCTCTTTGAATCTTCGTTATCATGCTAGGATTAACAGGAAAAAGCAAAAAATTTCAGAATTGCACCTTGCAATGTGGAGATATTACTGTTTGTGCATTTACAATATTCATTGATTTTTGCCATTGAAAAACATGTTTTTCATATACCAGAAATGTTTGAAGCTACTGACTGAATGAAAGGAGCTGGCATCTCACTCTCTTTGAATCTTCTTTATCATGCTAGGATTAACAGGAAAAAGCTAAAAATTTCAGAATTGCACCGTGCAATGTGGAGATATTACTGTTTGTGCATTTACAATATTCATTGATTTTTGCCATTGAAAAACATGTTTTTCATATACCAGAAATGTTTGAAGCTACTGACTGAATGAAAGGAGCTGGCATCTCACTCTCTTTGAATCTTCTTTATCATGCTAGGATTAGCAGGAAAAAGCAAAAAATTTCAGAATTGCACCTTGCAATGTGGAGATATTACTGTTTGTGCATTTACAATATTCATTGATTTTTGCCATTGAAAAACATGTTTTTCATATACCAGAAATGTTTGAAGCTACTGACTGAATGAAAGGAGCTGGCATCTCACTCTCTTTGAATCTTCTTTATCATGCTAGGATTAACAGGAAAAAGCTAAAAATTTCAGAATTGCACCGTGCAATGTGGAGATATTACTGTTTGTGCATTTACAATATTCATTGATTTTTGCCATTGAAAAACATGTTTTTCATATACCAGAAATGTTTGAAGCTACTGACTGAATGAAAGGAGCTGGCATCTCACTCTCTTTGAATCTTCTTTATCATGCTAGGATTAGCAGGAAAAAGCAAAAAATTTCAGAATTGCACCTTGCAATGTGGAGATATTACTGTTTGTGCATTTACAATATTCATTGATTTTTGCCATTGAAAAACATGTTTTTCATATACCAGAAATGTTTGAAGCTACTGACTGAATGAAAGGAGCTGGCATCTCACTCTCTTTGAATCTTCTTTATCATGCTAGGATTAACAGGAAAAAGCAAAAAATTTCAGAATTGCACCTTGCAATGTGGAGATATTACTGTTTGTGCATTTACAATATTCATTGATTTTTGCCATTGAAAAACATGTTTTTCATATACCAGAAATGTTTGAAGCTACTGACTGAATGAAAGGAGCTGGCATCTCACTCTCTTTGAATCTTCTTTATCATGCTAGGATTAACAGGAAAAAGCTAAAAATTTCAGAATTGCACCGTGCAATGTGGAGATATTACTGTTTGTGCATTTACAATATTCATTGATTTTTGCCATTGAAAAACATGTTTTTCATATACCAGAAATGTTTGAAGCTAATGACTGAATGAAAGGAGCTGGCATCTCACTCTCTTTGAATCTTCTTTATCATGCTAGGATTAACAGGAAAAAGCTAAAAATTTCAGAATTGCACCGTGCAATGTGGAGATATTACTGTTTGTGCATTTACAATATTCATTGATTTTTGCCATTGAAAAACATGTTTTTCATATACCAGAAATGTTTGAAGCTACTGACTGAATGAAAGGAGCTGGCATCTCACTCTCTTTGAATCTTCTTTATCATGCTAGGATTAGCAGGAAAAAGCAAAAAATTTCAGAATTGCACCTTGCAATGTGGAGATATTACTGTTTGTGCATTTACAATATTCATTGATTTTTGCCATTGAAAAACATGTTTTTCATATACCAGAAATGTTTGAAGCTACTGACTGAATGAAAGGAGCTGGCATCTCACTCTCTTTGAATCTTCTTTATCATGCTAGGATTAACAGGAAAAAGCAAAAAATTTCAGAATTGCACCTTGCAATGTGGAGATATTACTGTTTGTGCATTTACAATATTCATTGATTTTTGCCATTGAAAAACATGTTTTTCATATACCAGAAATGTTTGAAGCTACTGACTGAATGAAAGGAGCTGGCATCTCACTCTCTTTGAATCTTCTTTATCATGCTAGGATTAACAGGAAAAAGCTAAAAATTTCAGAATTGCACCGTGCAATGTGGAGATATTACTGTTTGTGCATTTACAATATTCATTGATTTTTGCCATTGAAAAACATGTTTTTCATATACCAGAAATGTTTGAAGCTACTGACTGAATGAAAGGAGCTGGCATCTCACTCTCTTTGAATCTTCTTTATCATGCTAGGATTAGCAGGAAAAAGCAAAAAATTTCAGAATTGCACCTTGCAATGTGGAGATATTACTGTTTGTGCATTTACAATATTCATTGATTTTTGCCATTGAAAAACATGTTTTTCATATACCAGAAATGTTTGAAGCTACTGACTGAATGAAAGGAGCTGGCATCTCACTCTCTTTGAATCTTCTTTATCATGCTAGGATTAACAGGAAAAAGCTAAAAATTTCAGAATTGCACCGTGCAATGTGGAGATATTACTGTTTGTGCATTTACAATATTCATTGATTTTTGCCATTGAAAAACATGTTTTTCATATACCAGAAATGTTTGAAGCTACTGACTGAATGAAAGGAGCTGGCATCTCACTCTCTTTGAATCTTCTTTATCATGCTAGGATTAGCAGGAAAAAGCAAAAAATTTCAGAATTACACCTTGCAATGTGGAGATATTACTGTTTGTGCATTTACAATATTCATTGATTTTTGCCATTGAAAAACATGTTTTTCATATACCAGAAATGTTTGAAGCTACTGACTGAATGAAAGGAGCTGGCATCTCACTCTCTTTGAATCTTCTTTATCATGCTAGGATTAACAGGAAAAAGCAAAAAATTTCAGAATTGCACCTTGCAATGTGGAGATATTACTGTTTGTGCATTTACAATATTCATTGATTTTTGCCATTGAAAAACATGTTTTTCATATACCAGAAATGTTTGAAGCTACTGACTGAATGAAAGGAGCTGGCATCTCACTCTCTTTGAATCTTCTTTATCATGCTAGGATTAGCAGGAAAAAGCAAAAAATTTCAGAATTGCACCTTGCAATGTGGAGATATTACTGTTTGTGCATTTACAATATTCATTGATTTTTGCCATTGAAAAACATGTTTTTCATATACCAGAAATGTTTGAAGCTACTGACTGAATGAAAGGAGCTGGCATCTCACTCTCTTTGAATCTTCATCATGCTAGGATTAACAGGAAAAAGCTAAAAATTTCAGAATTGCACCGTGCAATGTGGAGATATTACTGTTTGTGCATTTACAATATTCATTGATTTTTGCCATTGAAAAACATGTTTTTCATATACCAGAAATGTTTGAAGCTACTGACTGAATGAAAGGAGCTGGCATCTCACTCTCTTTGAATCTTCTTTATCATGCTAGGATTAACAGGAAAAAGCTAAAAATTTCAGAATTGCACCGTGCAATGTGGAGATATTACTGTTTGTGCATTTACAATATTCATTGATTTTTGCCATTGAAAAACATGTTTTTCATATACCAGAAATGTTTGAAGCTAATGACTGAATGAAAGGAGCTGGCATCTCACTCTCTTTGAATCTTCTTTATCATGCTAGGATTAACAGGAAAAAGCTAAAAATTTCAGAATTGCACCGTGCAATGTGGAGATATTACTGTTTGTGCATTTACAATATTCATTGATTTTTGCCATTGAAAAACATGTTTTTCATATACCAGAAATGTTTGAAGCTACTGACTGAATGAAAGGAGCTGGCATCTCACTCTCTTTGAATCTTCTTTATCATGCTAGGATTAGCAGGAAAAAGCAAAAAATTTCAGAATTGCACCTTGCAATGTGGAGATATTACTGTTTGTGCATTTACAATATTCATTGATTTTTGCCATTGAAAAACATGTTTTTCATATACCAGAAATGTTTGAAGCTACTGACTGAATGAAAGGAGCTGGCATCTCACTCTCTTTGAATCTTCTTTATCATGCTAGGGTTAACAGGAAAAAGCAAAAAATTTCAGAATTGCACCTTGCAATGTGGAGATATTACTGTTTGTGCATTTACAATATTCATTGATTTTTGCCATTGAAAAACATGTTTTTCATATACCAGAAATGTTTGAAGCTACTGACGGAATGAAAGGAGCTGGCATCTCACTCTCTTTGAATCTTCTTTATCATGCTAGGATTAACAGGAAAAAGCTAAAAATTTCAGAATTGCACCATGCAATTTGGAGATATTACTGTTTGTGCATTTACAATATTCATTGATTTTTGCCATTGAAAAACATGTTTTTCATATACCAGAAATGTTTGAAGCTAATGACTGAATGAAAGGAGCTGGCATCTCACTCTCTTTGAATCTTCTTTATCATGCTAGGATTAACAGGAAAAAGCTAAAAATTTCAGAATTGCACCGTGCAATGTGGAGATATTACTGTTTGTGCATTTACAATATTCATTGATTTTTGCCATTGAAAAACATGTTTTTCATATACCAGAAATGTTTGAAGCTACTGACTGAATGAAAGGAGCTGGCATCTCACTCTCTTTGAATCTTCTTTATCATGCTAGGATTAGCAGGAAAAAGCAAAAAATTTCAGAATTGCACCTTGCAATGTGGAGATATTACTGTTTGTGCATTTACAATATTCATTGATTTTTGCCATTGAAAAACATGTTTTTCATATTCCAGAAATGTTTGAAGCTACTGACTGAATGAAAGGAGCTGGCATCTCACTCTCTTTGAATCTTCTTTATCATGCTAGGATTAACAGGAAAAAGCAAAAATTTTCAGAATTGCACCGTGCAATGTGGAGATATTACTGTTTGTGCATTTACAATATTCATTGATTTTTGCCATTGAAAAACATGTTTTTCATATACCAGAAATGTTTGAAGCTACTGACTGAATGAAAGGAGCTGGCATCTCACTCTCTTTGAATCTTCTTTATCATGCTAGGATTAACAGGAAAAAGCTAAAAATTTCAGAATTGCACCGTGCAATGTGGAGATATTACTGTTTGTGCATTTACAATATTCATTGATTTTTGCCATTGAAAAACATGTTTTTCATATGCCAGAAATGTTTGAAGCTACTGACTGAATGAAAGGAGCTGGCATCTCACTCTCTTTGAATCTTCTTTATCATGCTAGGATTAGCAGGAAAAAGCAAAAAATTTCAGAATTGCACCTTGCAATGTGGAGATATTACTGTTTGTGCATTTACAATATTCATTGATTTTTGCCATTGAAAAACATGTTTTTCATATACCAGAAATGTTTGAAGCTACTGACTGAATGAAAGGAGCTGGCATCTCACTCTCTTTGAATCTTCTTTATCATGCTAGGATTAACAGGAAAAAGCAAAAAATTTCAGAATTGCACCTTGCAATGTGGAGATATTACTGTTTGTGCATTTACAATATTCATTGATTTTTGCCATTGAAAAACATGTTTTTCATATACCAGAAATGTTTGAAGCTACTGACTGAATGAAAGGAGCTGGCATCTCACTCTCTTTGAATCTTCTTTATCATGCTAGGATTAACAGGAAAAAGCTAAAAATTTCAGAATTGCACCGTGCAATGTGGAGATATTACTGTTTGTGCATTTACAATATTCATTGATTTTTGCCATTGAAAAACATGTTTTTCATATACCAGAAATGTTTGAAGCTACTGACTGAATGAAAGGAGCTGGCATCTCACTCTCTTTGAATCTTCTTTATCATGCTAGGATTAGCAGGAAAAAGCAAAAAATTTCAGAATTGCACCTTGCAATGTGGAGATATTACTGTTTGTGCATTTACAATATTCATTGATTTTTGCCATTGAAAAACATGTTTTTCATATACCAGAAATGTTTGAAGCTACTGACTGAATGAAAGGAGCTGGCATCTCACTCTCTTTGAATCTTCTTTATCATGCTAGGATTACCAGGAAAAAGCAAAAAATTTCAGAATTGCACCTTGCAATGTGGAGATATTACTGTTTGTGCATTTACAATATTCATTGATTTTTGCCATTGAAAAACATGTTTTTCATATAGCAGAAATGTTTGAAGCTACTGACTGAATGAAAGGAGCTGGCATCTCACTCTCTTTGAATCTTCTTTATCATGCTAGGATTAACAGGAAAAAGCTAAAAATTTCAGAATTGCACCGTGCAATGTGGAGATATTACTGTTTGTGCATTTACAATATTCATTGATTTTTGCCATTGAAAAACATGTTTTTCATATACCAGAAATGTTTGAAGCTACTGACTGAATGAAAGGAGCTGGCATCTCACTCTCTTTGAATCTTCTTTATCATGCTAGGATTAGCAGGAAAAAGCAAAAAATTTCAGAATTGCACCTTGCAATGTGGAGATATTACTGTTTGTGCATTTACAATATTCATTGATTTTTGCCATTGAAAAACATGTTTTTCATATACCAGAAATGTTTGAAGCTACTGACTGAATGAAAGGAGCTGGCATCTCACTCTCTTTGAATCTTCTTTATCATGCTAGGATTAACAGGAAAAAGCAAAAAATTTCAGAATTGCACCTTGCAATGTGGAGATATTACTGTTTGTGCATTTACAATATTCATTGATTTTTGCCATTGAAAAACATGTTTTTCATATACCAGAAATGTTTGAAGCTACTGACTGAATGAAAGGAGCTGGCATCTCACTCTCTTTGAATCTTCTTTATCATGCTAGGATTAACAGGAAAAAGCTAAAAATTTCAGAATTGCACCGTGCAATGTGGAGATATTACTGTTTGTGCATTTACAATATTCATTGATTTTTGCCATTGAAAAACATGTTTTTCATATACCAGAAATGTTTGAAGCTACTGACTGAATGAAAGGAGCTGGCATCTCACTCTCTTTGAATCTTCTTTATCATGCTAGGATTAGCAGGAAAAAGCAAAAAATTTCAGAATTGCACCTTGCAATGTGGAGATATTACTGTTTGTGCATTTACAATATTCATTGATTTTTGCCATTGAAAAACATGTTTTTCATATACCAGAAATGTTTGAAGCTACTGACTGAATGAAAGGAGCTGGCATCTCACTCTCTTTGAATCTTCTTTATCATGCTAGGATTAACAGGAAAAAGCTAAAAATTTCAGAATTGCACCGTGCAATGTGGAGATATTACTGTTTGTGCATTTACAATATTCATTGATTTTTGCCATTGAAAAACATGTTTTTCATATACCAGAAATGTTTGAAGCTAATGACTGAATGAAAGGAGCTGGCATCTCACTCTCTTTGAATCTTCTTTATCATGCTAGGATTAACAGGAAAAAGCTAAAAATTTCAGAATTGCACCGTGCAATGTGGAGATATTACTGTTTGTGCATTTACAATATTCATTGATTTTTGCCATTGAAAAACATGTTTTTCATATACCAGAAATGTTTGAAGCTACTGACTGAATGAAAGGAGCTGGCATCTCACTCTCTTTGAATCTTCTTTATCATGCTAGGATTAGCAGGAAAAAGCAAAAAATTTCAGAATTGCACCTTGCAATGTGGAGATATTACTGTTTGTGCATTTACAATATTCATTGATTTTTGCCATTGAAAAACATGTTTTTCATATACCAGAAATGTTTGAAGCTACTGACTGAATGAAAGGAGCTGGCATCTCACTCTCTTTGAATCTTCTTTATCATGCTATGATTAACAGGAAAAAGCTAAAAATTTCAGAATTGCACCGTGCAATGTGGAGATATTACTGTTTGTGCATTTACAATATTCATTGATTTTTGCCATTGAAAAACATGTTTTTCATATACCAGAAATGTTTGAAGCTACTGACTGAATGAAAGGAGCTGGCATCTCACTCTCTTTGAATCTTCTTTATCATGCTAGGATTAGCAGGAAAAAGCAAAAAATTTCAGAATTGCACCTTGCAATGTGGAGATATTACTGTTTGTGCATTTACAATATTCATTGATTTTTGCCATTGAAAAACATGTTTTTCATATACCAGAAATGTTTGAAGCTACTGACTGAATGAAAGGAGCTGGCATCTCACTCTCTTTGAATCTTCTTTATCATGCTAGGATTAACAGGAAAAAGCAAAAAATTTCAGAATTGCACCGTGCAATGTGGAGATATTACTGTTTGTGCATTTACAATATTCATTGATTTTTGCCATTGAAAAACATGTTTTTCATATACCAGAAATGTTTGAAGCTACTGACTGAATGAAAGGAGCTGGCATCTCACTCTCTTTGAATCTTCTTTATCATGCTAGGATTAACAGGAAAAAGCTAAAAATTTCAGAATTGCACCGTGCAATGTGGAGATATTACTGTTTGTGCATTTACAATATTCATTGATTTTTGCCATTGAAAAACATGTTTTTCATATGCCAGAAATGTTTGAAGCTACTGACTGAATGAAAGGAGCTGGCATCTCACTCTCTTTGAATCTTCTTTATCATGCTAGGATTAGCAGGAAAAAGCAAAAAATTTCAGAATTGCACCTTGCAATGTGGAGATATTACTGTTTGTGCATTTACAATATTCATTGATTTTTGCCATTGAAAAACATGTTTTTCATATACCAGAAATGTTTGAAGCTACTGACTGAATGAAAGGAGCTGGCATCTCACTCTCTTTGAATCTTCTTTATCATGCTAGGATTAACAGGAAAAAGCTAAACATTTCAGAATTGCACCGTGCAATGTGGAGATATTACTGTTTGTGCATTTACAATATTCATTGATTTTTGCCATTGAAAAACATGTTTTTCATATACCAGAAATGTTTGAAGCTACTGACTGAATGAAAGGAGCTGGCATCTCACTCTCTTTGAATCTTCTTTATCATGCTAGGATTAGCAGGAAAAAGCAAAAAATTTCAGAATTGCACCTTGCAATGTGGAGATATTACTGTTTGTGCATTTACAATATTCATTGATTTTTGCCATTGAAAAACATGTTTTTCATATACCAGAAATGTTTGAAGCTACTGACGGAATGAAAGGAGCTGGCATCTCACTCTCTTTGAATCTTCTTTATCATGCTAGGATTAACAGGAAAAAGCAAAAAATTTCAGAATTGCACCTTGCAATGTGGAGATATTACTGTTTGTGCATTTACAATATTCATTGATTTTTGCCATTGAAAAACATGTTTTTCATATACCAGAAATGTTTGAAGCTACTGACTGAATGAAAGGAGCTGGCATCTCACTCTCTTTGAATCTTCTTTATCATGCTAGGATTAACAGGAAAAAGCTAAAAATTTCAGAATTGCACCGTGCAATGTGGAGATATTACTGTTTGTGCATTTACAATATTCATTGATTTTTGCCATTGAAAAACATGTTTTTCATATACCAGAAATGTTTGAAGCTACTGACTGAATGAAAGGAGCTGGCATCTCACTCTCTTTGAATCTTCTTTATCATGCTAGGATTAGCAGGAAAAAGCAAAAAATTTCAGAATTGCACCTTGCAATGTGGAGATATTACTGTTTGTGCATTTACAATATTCATTGATTTTTGCCATTGAAAAACATGTTTTTCATATACCAGAAATGTTTGAAGCTACTGACTGAATGAAAGGAGCTGGCATCTCACTCTCTTTGAATCTTCTTTATCATGCTAGGATTAACAGGAAAAAGCTAAAAATTTCAGAATTGCACCGTGCAATGTGGAGATATTACTGTTTGTGCATTTACAATATTCATTGATTTTTGCCATTGAAAAACATGTTTTTCATATACCAGAAATGTTTGAAGCTACTGACTGAATGAAAGGAGCTGGCATCTCACTCTCTTTGAATTTTCTTTATCATGCTAGGATTAGCAGGAAAAAGCAAAAAATTTAAGAATTGCACCTTGCAATGTGGAGATATTACTGTTTGTGCATTTACAATATTCATTGATTTTTGCCATTGAAAAACATGTTTTTCATATACCAGAAATGTTTGAAGCTACTGACTGAATGAAAGGAGCTGGCATCTCACTCTCTTTGAATCTTCTTTATCATGCTAGGATTAACAGGAAAAAGCAAAAAATTTCAGAATTGCACCTTGCAATGTGGAGATATTACTGTTTGTGCATTTACAATATTCATTGATTTTTGCCATTGAAAAACATGTTTTTCATATACCAGAAATGTTTGAAGCTACTGACTGAATGAAAGGAGCTGGCATCTCACTCTCTTTGAATCTTCTTTATCATGCTAGGATTAACAGGAAAAAGCTAAAAATTTCAGAATTGCACCGTGCAATGTGGAGATATTACTGTTTGTGCATTTACAATATTCATTGATTTTTGCCATTGAAAAACATGTTTTTCATATACCAGAAATGTTTGAAGCTACTGACTGAATGAAAGGAGCTGGCATCTCACTCTCTTTGAATCTTCTTTATCATGCTAGGATTAGCAGGAAAAAGCAAAAAATTTCAGAATTGCACCTTGCAATGTGGAGATATTACTGTTTGTGCATTTACAATATTCATTGATTTTTGCCATTGAAAAACATGTTTTTCATATACCAGAAATGTTTGAAGCTACTGACTGAATGAAAGGAGCTGGCATCTCACTCTCTTTGAATCTTCTTTATCATGCTAGGATTAACAGGAAAAAGCAAAAAATTTCAGAATTGCACCTTGCAATGTGGAGATATTACTGTTTGTGCATTTACAATATTCATTGATTTTTGCCATTGAAAAACATGTTTTTCATATACCAGAAATGTTTGAAGCTACTGACTGAATGAAAGGAGCTGGCATCTCACTCTCTTTGAATCTTCTTTATCATGCTAGGATTAACAGGAAAAAGCTAAAAATTTCAGAATTGCACCGTGCAATGTGGAGATATTACTGTTTGTGCATTTACAATATTCATTGATTTTTGCCATTGAAAAACATGTTTTTCATATACCAGAAATGTTTGAAGCTACTGACTGAATGAAAGGAGCTGGCATCTCACTCTCTTTGAATCTTCTTTATCATGCTAGGATTAGCAGGAAAAAGCAAAAAATTTCAGAATTGCACCTTGCAATGTGGAGATATTACTGTTTGTGCATTTACAATATTCATTGATTTTTGCCATTGAAAAACATGTTTTTCATATACCAGAAATGTTTGAAGCTACTGACTGAATGAAAGGAGCTGGCATCTCACTCTCTTTGAATCTTCTTTATCATGCTAGGATTAACAGGAAAAAGCTAAAAATTTCAGAATTGCACCGTGCAATGTGGAGATATTACTGTTTGTGCATTTACAATATTCATTGATTTTTGCCATTGAAAAACATGTTTTTCATATACCAGAAATGTTTGAAGCTACTGACTGAATGAAAGGAGCTGGCATCTCACTCTCTTTGAATCTTCTTTATCATGCTAGGATTAGCAGGAAAAAGCAAAAAATTTCAGAATTGCACCTTGCAATGTGGAGATATTACTGTTTGTGCATTTACAATATTCATTGATTTTTGCCATTGAAAAACATGTTTTTCATATACCAGAAATGTTTGAAGCTACTGACTGAATGAAAGGAGCTGGCATCTCACTCTCTTTGAATCTTCTTTATCATGCTAGGATTAACAGGAAAAAGCTAAAAATTTCAGAATTGCACCGTGCAATGTGGAGATATTACTGTTTGTGCATTTACAATATTCATTGATTTTTGCCATTGAAAAACATGTTTTTCATATACCAGAAATGTTTGAAGCTACTGACTGAATGAAAGGAGCTGGCATCTCACTCTCTTTGAATCTTCTTTATCATGCTAGGATTAGCAGAAAAAAGCAAAAAATTTCAGAATTGCACCTTGCAATGTGGAGATATTACTGTTTGTGCATTTACAATATTCATTGATTTTTGCCATTGAAAAACATGTTTTTCATATACCAGAAATGTTTGAAGCTACTGACTGAATGAAAGGAGCTGGCATCTCACTCTCTTTGAATCTTCTTTATCATGCTAGGATTAACAGGAAAAAGCAAAAAATTTCAGAATTGCACCTTGCAATGTGGAGATATTACTGTTTGTGCATTTACAATATTCATTGATTTTTGCCATTGAAAAACATGTTTTTCATATACCAGAAATGTTTGAAGCTACTGACTGAATGAAAGGAGCTGGCATCTCACTCTCTTTGAATCTTCTTTATCATGCTAGGATTAACAGGAAAAAGCTAAAAATTTCAGAATTGCACCGTGCAATGTGGAGATATTACTGTTTGTGCATTTACAATATTCATTGATTTTTGCCATTGAAAAACATGTTTTTCATATACCAGAAATGTTTGAAGCTAATGACTGAATGAAAGGAGCTGGCATCTCACTCTCTTTGAATCTTCTTTATCATGCTAGGATTAACAGGAAAAAGCTAAAAATTTCAGAATTGCACCGTGCAATGTGGAGATATTACTGTTTGTGCATTTACAATATTCATTGATTTTTGCCATTGAAAAACATGTTTTTCATATACCAGAAATGTTTGAAGCTACTGACTGAATGAAAGGAGCTGGCATCTCACTCTCTTTGAATCTTCTTTATCATGCTAGGATTAGCAGGAAAAAGCAAAAAATTTCAGAATTGCACCTTGCAATGTGGAGATATTACTGTTTGTGCATTTACAATATTCATTGATTTTTGCCATTGAAAAACATGTTTTTCATATACCAGAAATGTTTGAAGCTACTGACTGAATGAAAGGAGCTGGCATCTCACTCTCTTTGAATCTTCTTTATCATGCTATGATTAACAGGAAAAAGCTAAAAATTTCAGAATTGCACCGTGCAATGTGGAGATATTACTGTTTGTGCATTTACAATATTCATTGATTTTTGCCATTGAAAAACATGTTTTTCATATACCAGAAATGTTTGAAGCTACTGACTGAATGAAAGGAGCTGGCATCTCACTCTCTTTGAATCTTCTTTATCATGCTAGGATTAGCAGGAAAAAGCAAAAAATTTCAGAATTGCACCTTGCAATGTGGAGATATTACTGTTTGTGCATTTACAATATTCATTGATTTTTGCCATTGAAAAACATGTTTTTCATATACCAGAAATGTTTGAAGCTACTGACTGAATGAAAGGAGCTGGCATCTCACTCTCTTTGAATCTTCTTTATCATGCTAGGATTAACAGGAAAAAGCAAAAAATTTCAGAATTGCACCTTGCAATGTGGAGATATTACTGTTTGTGCATTTACAATATTCATTGATTTTTGCCATTGAAAAACATGTTTTTCATATATCAGAAATGTTTGAAGCTACTGACTGAATGAAAGGAGCTGGCATCTCACTCTCTTTGAATCTTCTTTATCATGCTAGGATTAACAGGAAAAAGCTAAAAATTTCAGAATTGCACCGTGCAATGTGGAGATATTACTGTTTGTGCATTTACAATATTCATTGATTTTTGCCATTGAAAAACATGTTTTTCATATACCAGAAATGTTTGAAGCTACTGACTGAATGAAAGGAGCTGGCATCTCACTCTCTTTGAATCTTCTTTATCATGCTAGGATTAGCAGGAAAAAGCAAAAAATTTCAGAATTGCACCTTGCAATGTGGAGATATTACTGTTTGTGCATTTACAATATTCATTGATTTTTGCCATTGAAAAACATGTTTTTCATATACCAGAAATGTTTGAAGCTACTGACTGAATGAAAGGAGCTGGCATCTCACTCTCTTTGAATCTTCTTTATCATGCTAGGATTAACAGGAAAAAGCTAAAAATTTCAGAATTGCACCGTGCAATGTGGAGATATTACTGTTTGTGCATTTACAATATTCATTGATTTATGCCATTGAAAAACATGTTTTTCATATACCAGAAATGTTTGAAGCTACTGACTGAATGAAAGGAGCTGGCATCTCACTCTCTTTGAAACTTCTTTATCATGCTAGGATTAACCGGAAAAAGCAAAAAATTTCAGAATTGCACCTTGCAATGTGGAGATATTACTGTTTGTGCATTTACAATATTCATTGATTTTTGCCATTGAAAAACATGTTTTTCATATATCAGAAATGTTTGAAGCTACTGACTGAATGAAAGGAGCTGGCATCTCACTCTCTTTGAATCTTCTTTATCATGCTAGGATTAACAGGAAAAAGCTAAAAATTTCAGAATTGCACCGTGCAATGTGGAGATATTACTGTTTGTGCATTTACAATATTCATTGATTTTTGCCATTGAAAAACATGTTTTTCATATACCAGAAATGTTTGAAGCTACTGACTGAATGAAAGGAGCTGGCATCTCACTCTCTTTGAATCTTCTTTATCATGCTAGGATTAGCAGGAAAAAGCAAAAAATTTCAGAATTGCACCTTGCAATGTGGAGATATTACTGTTTGTGCATTTACAATATTCATTGATTTTTGCCATTGAAAAACATGTTTTTCATATACCAGAAATGTTTGAAGCTACTGACTGAATGAAAGGAGCTGGCATCTCACTCTCTTTGAATCTTCTTTATCATGCTAGGATTAACAGGAAAAAGCTAAAAATTTCAGAATTGCACCGTGCAATGTGGAGATATTACTGTTTGTGCATTTACAATATTCATTGATTTTTGCCATTGAAAAACATGTTTTTCATATACCAGAAATGTTTGAAGCTACTGACTGAATGAAAGGAGCTGGCATCTCACTCTCTTTGAATCTTCTTTATCATGCTAGGATTAGCAGGAAAAAGCAAAAAATTTCAGAATTGCACCTTGCAATGTGGAGATATTACTGTTTGTGCATTTACAATATTCATTGATTTTTGCCATTGAAAAACATGTTTTTCATATACCAGAAATGTTTGAAGCTACTGACTGAATGAAAGGAGCTGGCATCTCACTCTCTTTGAATCTTCTTTATCATGCTAGGATTAACAGGAAAAAGCTAAAAATTTCAGAATTGCACCGTGCAATGTGGAGATATTACTGTTTGTGCATTTACAATATTCATTGATTTTTGCCATTGAAAAACATGTTTTTCATATACCAGAAATGTTTGAAGCTAATGACTGAATGAAAGGAGCTGGCATCTCACTCTCTTTGAATCTTCTTTATCATGCTAGGATTAACAGGAAAAAGCTAAAAATTTCAGAATTGCACCGTGCAATGTGGAGATATTACTGTTTGTGCATTTACAATATTCATTGATTTTTGCCATTGAAAAACATGTTTTTCATATACCAGAAATGTTTGAAGCTACTGACTGAATGAAAGGAGCTGGCATCTCACTCTCTTTGAATCTTCTTTATCATGCTAGGATTAGCAGGAAAAAGCAAAAAAATTCAGAATTGCACCTTGCAATGTGGAGATATTACTGTTTGTGCATTTACAATATTCATTGATTTTTGCCATTGAAAAACATGTTTTTCATATACCAGAAATGTTTGAAGCTACTGACTGAATGAAAGGAGCTGGCATCTCACTCTCTTTGAATCTTCTTTATCATGCTAGGATTAACAGGAAAAAGCTAAAAATTTCAGAATTGCACCGTGCAATGTGGAGATATTACTGTTTGTGCATTTACAATATTCATTGATTTTTGCCATTGAAAAACATGTTTTTCATATACCAGAAATGTTTGAAGCTACTGACTGAATGAAAGGAGCTGGCATCTCACTCTCTTTGAATCTTCTTTATCATGCTAGGATTAGCAGGAAAAAGCAAAAAATTTCAGAATTGCACCTTGCAATGTGGAGATATTACTGTTTGTGCATTTACAATATTCATTGATTTTTGCCATTGAAAAACATGTTTTTCATATACCAGAAATGTTTGAAGCTACTGACTGAATGAAAGGAGCTGGCATCTCACTCTCTTTGAATCTTCTTTATCATGCTAGGATTAGCAGGAAAAAGCAAAAAATTTCAGAATTGCACCTTGCAATGTGGAGATATTACTGTTTGTGCATTTACAATATTCATTGATTTTTGCCATTGAAAAACATGTTTTTCATATACCAGAAATGTTTGAAGCTACTGACTGAATGAAAGGAGCTGGCATCTCACTCTCTTTGAATCTTCTTTATCATGCTAGGATTAACAGGAAAAAGCAAAAAATTTCAGAATTGCACCTTGCAATGTGGAGATATTACTGTTTGTGCATTTACAATATTCATTGATTTTTGCCATTGAAAAACATGTTTTTCATATACCAGAAATGTTTGAAGCTACTGACTGAATGAAAGGAGCTGGCATCTCACTCTCTTTGAATCTTCTTTATCATGCTAGGATTAACAGGAAAAAGCTAAAAATTTCAGAATTGCACCGTGCAATGTGGAGATATTACTGTTTGTGCATTTACAATATTCATTGATTTTTGCCATTGAAAAACATGTTTTTCATATACCAGAAATGTTTGAAGCTACTGACTGAATGAAAGGAGCTGGCATCTCACTCTCTTTGAATCTTCTTTATCATGCTAGGATTAGCAGGAAAAAGCAAAAAATTTCAGAATTGCACCTTGCAATGTGGAGATATTACTGTTTGTGCATTTACAATATTCATTGATTTTTGCCATTGAAAAACATGTTTTTCATATACCAGAAATGTTTGAAGCTACTGACTGAATGAAAGGAGCTGGCATCTCACTCTCTTTGAATCTTCTTTATCATGCTAGGATTAACAGGAAAAAGCAAAAAATTTCAGAATTGCACCTTGCAATGTGGAGATATTACTGTTTGTGCATTTACAATATTCATTGATTTTTGCCATTGAAAAACATGTTTTTCATATACCAGAAATGTTTGAAGCTACTGACTGAATGAAAGGAGCTGGCATCTCACTCTCTTTGAATCTTCTTTATCATGCTAGGATTAACAGGAAAAAGCTAAAAATTTCAGAATTGCACCGTGCAATGTGGAGATATTACTGTTTGTGCATTTACAATATTCATTGATTTTTGCCATTGAAAAACATGTTTTTCATATACCAGAAATGTTTGAAGCTACTGACTGAATGAAAGGAGCTGGCATCTCACTCTCTTTGAATCTTCTTTATCATGCTAGGATTAGCAGGAAAAAGCAAAAAATTTCAGAATTGCACCTTGCAATGTGGAGATATTACTGTTTGTGCATTTACAATATTCATTGATTTTTGCCATTGAAAAACATGTTTTTCATATACCAGAAATGTTTGAAGCTACTGACTGAATGAAAGGAGCTGGCATCTCACTCTCTTTGAATCTTCTTTATCATGCTAGGATTAACAGGAAAAAGCTAAAAATTTCAGAATTGCACCGTGCAATGTGGAGATATGACTGTTTGTGCATTTACAATATTCATTGATTTTTGCCATTGAAAAACATGTTTTTCATATACCAGAAATGTTTGAAGCTACTGACTGAATGAAAGGAGCTGGCATCTCACTCTCTTTGAATCTTCTTTATCATGCTAGGATTAGCAGGAAAAAGCAAAAAATTTCAGAATTGCACCTTGCAATGTGGAGATATTACTGTTTGTGCATTTACAATATTCATTGATTTTTGCCATTGAAAAACATGTTTTTCATATACCAGAAATGTTTGAAGCTACTGACTGAATGAAAGGAGCTGGCATCTCACTCTCTTTGAATCTTCTTTATCATGCTAGGATTAACAGGAAAAAGCTAAAAATTTCAGAATTGCACCGTGCAATGTGGAGATATTACTGTTTGTGCATTTACAATATTCATTGATTTTTGCCATTGAAAAACATGTTTTTCATATACCAGAAATGTTTGAAGCTACTGACTGAATGAAAGGAGCTGGCATCTCACTCTCTTTGAATCTTCTTTATCATGCTAGGATTAGCAGGAAAAAGCAAAAAATTTCAGAATTGCACCTTGCAATGTGGAGATATTACTGTTTGTGCATTTACAATATTCATTGATTTTTGCCATTGAAAAACATGTTTTTCATATACCAGAAATGTTTGAAGCTACTGACTGAATGAAAGGAGCTGGCATCTCACTCTCTTTGAATCTTCTTTATCATGCTAGGATTAACAGGAAAAAGCAAAAAATTTCAGAATTGCACCTTGCAATGTGGAGATATTACTGTTTGTGCATTTACAATATTCATTGATTTTTGCCATTGAAAAACATGTTTTTCATATACCAGAAATGTTTGAAGCTACTGACTGAATGAAAGGAGCTGGCATCTCACTCTCTTTGAATCTTCTTTATCATGCTAGGATTAACAGGAAAAAGCTAAAAATTTCAGAATTGCACCGTGCAATGTGGAGATATTACTGTTTGTGCATTTACAATATTCATTGATTTTTGCCATTGAAAAACATGTTTTTCATATACCAGAAATGTTTGAAGCTAATGACTGAATGAAAGGAGCTGGCATCTCACTCTCTTTGAATCTTCTTTATCATGCTAGGATTAACAGGAAAAAGCTAAAAATTTCAGAATTGCACCGTGCAATGTGGAGATATTACTGTTTGTGCATTTACAATATTCATTGATTTTTGCCATTGAAAAACATGTTTTTCATATACCAGAAATGTTTGAAGCTACTGACTGAATGAAAGGAGCTGGCATCTCACTCTCTTTGAATCTTCTTTATCATGCTAGGATTAGCAGGAAAAAGCAAAAAATTTCAGAATTGCACCTTGCAATGTGGAGATATTACTGTTTGTGCATTTACAATATTCATTGATTTTTGCCATTGAAAAACATGTTTTTCATATACCAGAAATGTTTGAAGCTACTGACTGAATGAAAGGAGCTGGCATCTCACTCTCTTTGAATCTTCTTTATCATGCTATGATTAACAGGAAAAAGCTAAAAATTTCAGAATTGCACCGTGCAATGTGGAGATATTACTGTTTGTGCATTTACAATATTCATTGATTTTTGCCATTGAAAAACATGTTTTTCATATACCAGAAATGTTTGAAGCTACTGACTGAATGAAAGGAGCTGGCATCTCACTCTCTTTGAATCTTCTTTATCATGCTAGGATTAGCAGGAAAAAGCAAAAAATTTCAGAATTGCACCTTGCAATGTGGAGATATTACTGTTTGTGCATTTACAATATTCATTGATTTTTGCCATTGAAAAACATGTTTTTCATATACCAGAAATGTTTGAAGCTACTGACTGAATGAAAGGAGCTGGCATCTCACTCTCTTTGAATCTTCTTTATCATGCTAGGATTAACAGGAAAAAGCAAAAAATTTCAGAATTGCACCTTGCAATGTGGAGATATTACTGTTTGTGCATTTACAATATTCATTGATTTTTGCCATTGAAAAACATGTTTTTCATATATCAGAAATGTTTGAAGCTACTGACTGAATGAAAGGAGCTGGCATCTCACTCTCTTTGAATCTTCTTTATCATGCTAGGATTAACAGGAAAAAGCTAAAAATTTCAGAATTGCACCGTGCAATGTGGAGATATTACTGTTTGTGCATTTACAATATTCATTGATTTTTGCCATTGAAAAACATGTTTTTCATATACCAGAAATGTTTGAAGCTACTGACTGAATGAAAGGAGCTGGCATCTCACTCTCTTTGAATCTTCTTTATCATGCTAGGATTAGCAGGAAAAAGCAAAAAATTTCAGAATTGCACCTTGCAATGTGGAGATATTACTGTTTGTGCATTTACAATATTCATTGATTTTTGCCATTGAAAAACATGTTTTTCATATACCAGAAATGTTTGAAGCTACTGACTGAATGAAAGGAGCTGGCATCTCACTCTCTTTGAATCTTCTTTATCATGCTAGGATTAACAGGAAAAAGCTAAAAATTTCAGAATTGCACCGTGCAATGTGGAGATATTACTGTTTGTGCATTTACAATATTCATTGATTTTTGCCATTGAAAAACATGTTTTTCATATACCAGAAATGTTTGAAGCTACTGACTGAATGAAAGGAGCTGGCATCTCACTCTCTTTGAATCTTCTTTATCATGCTAGGATTAGCAGGAAAAAGCAAAAAATTTCAAAATTGCACCTTGCAATGTGGAGATATTACTGTTTGTGCATTTACAATATTCATTGATTTTTGCCATTGAAAAACATGTTTTTCATATACCAGAAATGTTTGAAGCTACTGACTGAATGAAAGGAGCTGGCATCTCACTCTCTTTGAATCTTCTTTATCATGCTAGGATTAACAGGAAAAAGCAAAAAATTTCAGAATTGCACCTTGCAATGTGGAGATATTACTGTTTGTGCATTTACAATATTCATTGATTTTTGCCATTGAAAAACATGTTTTTCATATACCAGAAATGTTTGAAGCTACTGACTGAATGAAAGGAGCTGGCATCTCACTCTCTTTGAATCTTCTTTATCATGCTAGGATTAACAGGAAAAAGCTAAAAATTTCAGAATTGCACCGTGCAATGTGGAGATATTACTGTTTGTGCATTTACAATATTCATTGATTTTTGCCATTGAAAAACATGTTTTTCATATACCAGAAATGTTTGAAGCTAATGACTGAATGAAAGGAGCTGGCATCTCACTCTCTTTGAATCTTCTTTATCATGCTAGGATTAACAGGAAAAAGCTAAAAATTTCAGAATTGCACCGTGCAATGTGGAGATATTACTGTTTGTGCATTTACAATATTCATTGATTTTTGCCATTGAAAAACATGTTTTTCATATACCAGAAATGTTTGAAGCTACTGACTGAATGAAAGGAGCTGGCATCTCACTCTCTTTGAATCTTCTTTATCATGCTAGGATTAGCAGGAAAAAGCAAAAAATTTCAGAATTGCACCTTGCAATGTGGAGATATTACTGTTTGTGCATTTACAATATTCATTGATTTTTGCCATTGAAAAACATGTTTTTCATATACCAGAAATGTTTGAAGCTACTGACTGAATGAAAGGAGCTGGCATCTCACTCTCTTTGAATCTTCTTTATCATGCTAGGATTAACAGGAAAAAGCTAAAAATTTCAGAATTGCACCGTGCAATGTGGAGATATTACTGTTTGTGCATTTACAATATTCATTGATTTTTGCCATTGAAAAACATGTTTTTCATATACCAGAAATGTTTGAAGCTACTGACTGAATGAAAGGAGCTGGCATCTCACTCTCTTTGAATCTTCTTTATCATGCTAGGATTAGCAGGAAAAAGCAAAAAAATTCAGAATTGCACCTTGCAATGTGGAGATATTACTGTTTGTGCATTTACAATATTCATTGATTTTTGCCATTGAAAAACATGTTTTTCATATACCAGAAATGTTTGAAGCTACTGACTGAATGAAAGGAGCTGGCATCTCACTCTCTTTGAATCTTCTTTATCATGCTAGGATTAACAGGAAAAAGCTAAAAATTTCAGAATTGCACCGTGCAATGTGGAGATATTACTGTTTGTGCATTTACAATATTCATTGATTTTTGCCATTGAAAAACATGTTTTTCATATACCAGAAATGTTTGAAGCTACTGACTGAATGAAAGGAGCTGGCATCTCACTCTCTTTGAATCTTCTTTATCATGCTAGGATTAGCAGTAAAAAGCAAAAAATTTCAGAATTGCACCTTGCAATGTGGAGATATTACTGTTTGTGCATTTACAATATTCATTGATTTTTGCCATTGAAAAACATGTTTTTCATATACCAGAAATGTTTGAAGCTACTGACTGAATGAAAGGAGCTGGCATCTCACTCTCTTTGAATCTTCTTTATCATGCTAGGATTAGCAGGAAAAAGCAAAAAATTTCAGAATTGCACCTTGCAATGTGGAGATATTACTGTTTGTGCATTTACAATATTCATTGATTTTTGCCATTGAAAAACATGTTTTTCATATACCAGAAATGTTTGAAGCTACTGACTGAATGAAAGGAGCTGGCATCTCACTCTCTTTGAATCTTCTTTATCATGCTAGGATTAGCAGGAAAAAGCAAAAAATTTCAGAATTGCACCTTGCAATGTGGAGATATTACTGTTTGTGCATTTACAATATTCATTGATTTTTGCCATTGAAAAACATGTTTTTCATATACCAGAAATGTTTGAAGCTACTGACTGAATGAAAGGAGCTGGCATCTCACTCTCTTTGAATCTTCTTTATCATGCTAGGATTAACAGGAAAAAGCAAAAAATTTCAGAATTGCACCTTGCAATGTGGAGATATTACTGTTTGTGCATTTACAATATTCATTGATTTTTGCCATTGAAAAACATGTTTTTCATATACCAGAAATGTTTGAAGCTACTGACTGAATGAAAGGAGCTGGCATCTCACTCTCTTTGAATCTTCTTTATCATGCTAGGATTAACAGGAAAAAGCTAAAAATTTCAGAATTGCACCGTGCAATGTGGAGATATTACTGTTTGTGCATTTACAATATTCATTGATTTTTGCCATTGAAAAACATGTTTTTCATATACCAGAAATGTTTGAAGCTAATGACTGAATGAAAGGAGCTGGCATCTCACTCTCTTTGAATCTTCTTTATCATGCTAGGATTAACAGGAAAAAGCTAAAAATTTCAGAATTGCACCGTGCAATGTGGAGATATTACTGTTTGTGCATTTACAATATTCATTGATTTTTGCCATTGAAAAACATGTTTTTCATATACCAGAAATGTTTGAAGCTACTGACTGAATGAAAGGAGCTGGCATCTCACTCTCTTTGAATCTTCTTTATCATGCTAGGATTAGCAGGAAAAAGCAAAAAATTTCAGAATTGCACCTTGCAATGTGGAGATATTACTGTTTGTGCATTTACAATATTCATTGATTTTTGCCATTGAAAAACATGTTTTTCATATACCAGAAATGTTTGAAGCTACTGACTGAATGAAAGCAGCTGGCATCTCACTCTCTTTGAATCTTCTTTATCATGCTAGGATTAGCAGGAAAAAGCTAAAAATTTCAGAATTGCACCGTGCAATGTGGAGATATTACTGTTTGTGCATTTACAATATTCATTGATTTTTGCCATTGAAAAACATGTTTTTCATATACCAGAAATGTTTGAAGCTACTGACTGAATGAAAGGAGCTGGCATCTCACTCTCTTTGAATCTTCTTTATCATGCTAGGATTAGCAGGAAAAAGCAAAAAAATTCAGAATTGCACCTTGCAATGTGGAGATATTACTGTTTGTGCATTTACAATATTCATTGATTTTTGCCATTGAAAAACATGTTTTTCATATACCAGAAATGTTTGAAGCTACTGACTGAATGAAAGGAGCTGGCATCTCACTCTCTTTGAATCTTCTTTATCATGCTAGGATTAACAGGAAAAAGCAAAAAATTTCAGAATTGCACCTTGCAATGTGGAGATATTACTGTTTGTGCATTTACAATATTCATTGATTTTTGCCATTGAAAAACATGTTTTTCATATACCAGAAATGTTTGAAGCTACTGACTGAATGAAAGGAGCTGGCATCTCACTCTCTTTGAATCTTCTTTATCATGCTAGGATTAACAGGAAAAAGCTAAAAATTTCAGAATTGCACCGTGCAATGTGGAGATATTACTGTTTGTGCATTTACAATATTCATTGATTTTTGCCATTGAAAAACATGTTTTTCATATACCAGAAATGTTTGAAGCTACTGACTGAATGAAAGGAGCTGGCATCTCACTCTCTTTGAATCTTCTTTATCATGCTAGGATTAGCAGGAAAAAGCAAAAAATTTCAGAATTGCACCTTGCAATGTGGAGATATTACTGTTTGTGCATTTACAATATTCATTGATTTTTGCCATTGAAAAACGTTTTTCATATACCAGAAATGTTTGAAGCTACTGACTGAATGAAAGGAGCTGGCATCTCACTCTCTTTGAATCTTCTTTATCATGCTAGGATTAACAGGAAAAAGCAAAAAATTTCAGAATTGCACCTTGCAATGTGGAGATATTACTGTTTGTGCATTTACAATATTCATTGATTTTTGCCATTGAAAAACATGTTTTTCATATACCAGAAATGTTTGAAGCTACTGACTGAATGAAAGGAGCTGGCATCTCACTCTCTTTGAATCTTCTTTATCATGCTAGGATTAACAGGAAAAAGCTAAAAATTTCAGAATTGCACCGTGCAATGTGGAGATATTACTGTTTGTGCATTTACAATATTCATTGATTTTTGCCATTGAAAAACATGTTTTTCATATACCAGAAATGTTTGAAGCTACTGACTGAATGAAAGGAGCTGGCATCTCACTCTCTTTGAATTTTCTTTATCATGCTAGGATTAGCAGGAAAAAGCAAAAAATTTCAGAATTGCACCTTGCAATGTGGAGATATTACTGTTTGTGCATTTACAATATTCATTGATTTTTGCCATTGAAAAACATGTTTTTCATATACCAGAAATGTTTGAAGCTACTGACTGAATGAAAGGAGCTGGCATCTCACTCTCTTTGAATCTTCTTTATCATGCTAGGATTAACAGGAAAAAGCAAAAAATTTCAGAATTGCACCTTGCAATGTGGAGATATTACTGTTTGTGCATTTACAATATTCATTGATTTTTGCCATTGAAAAACATGTTTTTCATATACCAGAAATGTTTGAAGCTACTGACTGAATGAAAGGAGCTGGCATCTCACTCTCTTTGAATCTTCTTTATCATGCTAGGATTAACAGGAAAAAGCTAAAAATTTCAGAATTGCACCGTGCAATGTGGAGATATTACTGTTTGTGCATTTACAATATTCATTGATTTTTGCCATTGAAAAACATGTTTTTCATATACCAGAAATGTTTGAAGCTACTGACTGAATGAAAGGAGCTGGCATCTCACTCTCTTTGAATCTTCTTTATCATGCTAGGATTAGCAGGAAAAAGCAAAAAATTTCAGAATTGCACCTTGCAATGTGGAGATATTACTGTTTGTGCATTTACAATATTCATTGATTTTTGCCATTGAAAAACATGTTTTTCATATACCAGAAATGTTTGAAGCTACTGACTGAATGAAAGGAGCTGGCATCTCACTCTCTTTGAATCTTCTTTATCATGCTAGGATTAACAGGAAAAAGCTAAAAATTTCAGAATTGCACCGTGCAATGTGGAGATATTACTGTTTGTGCATTTACAATATTCATTGATTTTTGCCATTGAAAAACATGTTTTTCATATACCAGAAATGTTTGAAGCTACTGACTGAAAGGAGCTGGCATCTCACTCTCTTTGAATCTTCTTTATCATGCTAGGATTAGCAGGAAAAAGCAAAAAATTTCAGAATTGCACCTTGCAATGTGGAGATATTACTGTTTGTGCATTTACAATATTCATTGATTTT
Source organism: Phyllobates terribilis (assembly GCF_046119375.1). Lineage (NCBI taxonomy): Eukaryota > Metazoa > Chordata > Amphibia > Anura > Dendrobatidae > Phyllobates > Phyllobates terribilis. Next base: position 36,492 of record NW_027367641.1, read on the forward strand.
TGCCATTGAAAAACATGTTTTTCATATACCAGAAATGTTTGAAGCTACTGACTGAATGAAAGGAGCTGGCATCTCACTCTCTTTGAATCTTCTTTATCATGCTAGGATTAACAGGAAAAAGCAAAAAATTTCAGAATTGCACCTTGCAATGTGGAGATATTACTGTTTGTGCATTTACAATATTCATTGATTTTTGCCATTGAAAAACATGTTTTTCATATACCAGAAATGTTTGAAGCTACTGACTGAATGAAAGGAGCTGGCATCTCACTCTCTTTGAATCTTCTTTATCATGCTAGGATTAACAGGAAAAAGCTAAAAATTTCAGAATTGCACCGTGCAATGTGGAGATATTACTGTTTGTGCATTTACAATATTCATTGATTTTTGCCATTGAAAAACATGTTTTTCATATACCAGAAATGTTTGAAGCTAATGACTGAATGAAAGGAGCTGGCATCTCACTCTCTTTGAATCTTCTTTATCATGCTAGGATTAACAGGAAAAAGCTAAAAATTTCAGAATTGCACCGTGCAATGTGGAGATATTACTGTTTGTGCATTTACAATATTCATTGATTTTTGCCATTGAAAAACATGTTTTTGATATACCAGAAATGTTTGAAGCTACTGACTGAATGAAAGGAGCTGGCATCTCACTCTCTTTGAATCTTCTTTATCATGCTAGGATTAGCAGGAAAAAGCAAAAAATTTCAGAATTGCACCTTGCAATGTGGAGATATTACTGTTTGTGCATTTACAATATTCATTGATTTTTGCCATTGAAAAACATGTTTTTCATATACCAGAAATGTTTGAAGCTACTGACTGAATGAAAGGAGCTGGCATCTCACTCTCTTTGAATCTTCTTTATCATGCTAGGATTAGCAGGAAAAAGCAAAAAATTTCAGAATTGCACCTTGCAATGTGGAGATATTACTGTTTGTGCATTTACAATATTCATTGATTTTTGCCATTGAAAAACATGTTTTTCATATACCAGAAATGTTTGAAGCTACTGACTGAATGAAAGGAGCTGGCATCTCACTCTCTTTGAATCTTCTTTATCATGCTAGGATTAACAGGAAAAAGCAAAAAATTTCAGAATTGCACCTTGCAATGTGGAGATATTACTGTTTGTGCATTTACAATATTCATTGATTTTTGACATTGAAAAACATGTTTTTCATATACCAGAAATGTTTGAAGCTACTGACTGAATGAAAGGAGCTGGCATCTCACTCTCTTTGAATCTTCTTTATCATGCTAGGATTAACAGGAAAAAGCTAAAAATTTCAGAATTGCACCGTGCAATGTGGAGATATTACTGTTTGTGCATTTACAATATTCATTGATTTTTGCCATTGAAAAACATGTTTTTCATATACCAGAAATGTTTGAAGCTACTGACTGAATGAAAGGAGCTGGCATCTCACTCTCTTTGAATCTTCTTTATCATGCTAGGATTAACAGGAAAAAGCTAAAAATTTCAGAATTGCACCGTGCAATGTGGAGATATTACTGTTTGTGCATTTACAATATTCATTGATTTTTGCCATTGAAAAACATGTTTTTCATATACCAGAAATGTTTGAAGCTACTGACTGAATGAAAGGAGCTGGCATCTCACTCTCTTTGAATCTTCTTTATCATGCTAGGATTAGCAGGAAAAAGCAAAAAATTTCAGAATTGCACCTTGCAATGTGGAGATATTACTTTTTGTGCATTTACAATATTCATTGATTTTTGCCATTGAAAAACATGTTTTTCATATACCAGAAATGTTTGAAGCTACTGACTGAATGAAAGGAGCTGGCATCTCACTCTCTTTGAATCTTCTTTATCATGCTAGAATTAACAGGAAAAAGCAAAAAATTTCAGAATTGCACCTTGCAATGTGGAGATATTACTGTTTGTGCATTTACAATATTCATTGATTTTTGCCATTGAAAAACATGTTTTTCATATACCAGAAATGTTTGAAGCTACTGACTGAATGAAAGGAGCTGGCATCTCACTCTCTTTGAATCTTCTTTATCATGCTAGGATTAACAGGAAAAAGCTAAAAATTTCAGAATTGCACCGTGCAATGTGGAGATATTACTGTTTGTGCATTTACAATATTCATTGATTTTTGCCATTGAAAAACATGTTTTTCATATACCAGAAATGTTTGAAGCTACTGACTGAATGAAAGGAGCTGGCATCTCACTCTCTTTGAATCTTCTTTATCATGCTAGGATTAACAGGAAAAAGCAAAAAATTTCAGAATTGCACCTTGCAATGTGGAGATATTACTGTTTGTGCATTTACAATATTCATTGATTTTTGCCATTGAAAAACATGTTTTTCATATACCAGAAATGTTTGAAGCTACTGACTGAATGAAAGGAGCTGGCATCTCACTCTCTTTGAATCTTCTTTATCATGCTAGGATTAACAGGAAAAAGCTAAAAATTTCAGAATTGCACCGTGCAATGTGGAGATATTACTGTTTGTGCATTTACAATATTCATTGATTTTTGCCATTGAAAAACATGTTTTTCATATACCAGAAATGTTTGAAGCTACTGACTGAATGAAAGGAGCTGGCATCTCACTCTCTTTGAATCTTCTTTATCATGCTAGGATTAGCAGGAAAAAGCAAAAAATTTCAGAATTGCACCTTGCAATGTGGAGATATTACTGTTTGTGCATTTACAATATTCATTGATTTTTGCCATTGAAAAACATGTTTTTCATATACCAGAAATGTTTGAAGCTACTGACTGAATGAAAGGAGCTGGCATCTCACTCTCTTTGAATCTTCTTTATCATGCTAGGATTAACAGGAAAAAGCTAAAAATTTCAGAATTGCACCGTGCAATGAGGAGATATTACTGTTTGTGCATTTACAATATTCATTGATTTTTGCCATTGAAAAACATGTTTTTCATATACCAGAAATGTTTGAAGCTACTGACTGAATGAAAGGAGCTGGCATCTCACTCTCTTTGAATCTTCTTTATCATGCTAGGATTAGCAGGAAAAAGCAAAAAATTTCAGAATTGCACCTTGCAATGTGGAGATATTACTGTTTGTGCATTTACAATATTCATTGATTTTTGCCATTGAAAAACATGTTTTTCATATACCAGAAATGTTTGAAGCTACTGACTGAATGAAAGGAGCTGGCATCTCACTCTCTTTGAATCTTCTTTATCATGCTAGAATTAACAGGAAAAAGCAAAAAATTTCAGAATTGCACCTTGCAATGTGGAGATATTTCTGTTTGTGCATTTACAATATTCATTGATTTTTGCCATTGAAAAACATGTTTTTCATATACCAGAAATGTTTGAAGCTACTGACTGAATGAAAGGAGCTGGCATCTCACTCTCTTTGAATCTTCTTTATCATGCTAGGATTAACAGGAAAAAGCTAAAAATTTCAGAATTGCACCGTGCAACGTGGAGATATTACTGTTTGTGCATTTACAATATTCATTGATTTTTGCCATTGAAAAACATGTTTTTCATATACCAGAAATGTTTGAAGCTACTGACTGAATGAAAGGAGCTGGCATCTCACTCTCTTTGAATCTTCTTTATCATGCTAGGATTAGCAGGAAAAAGCAAAAAATTTCAGAATTGCACCTTGCAATGTGGAGATATTACTGTTTGTGCATTTACAATATTCATTGATTTTTGCCATTGAAAAACATGTTTTTCATATACCAGAAATGTTTGAAGCTACTGACTGAATGAAAGGAGCTGGCATCTCACTCTCTTTGAATCTTCTTTATCATGCTAGGATTAACAGGAAAAAGCTAAAAATTTCAGAATTGCACCGTGCAATGTGGAGATATTACTGTTTGTGCATTTACAATATTCATTGATTTTTGCCATTGAAAAACATGTTTTCCATATACCAGAAATGTTTGAAGCTACTGACTGAATGAAAGGAGCTGGCATCTCACTCTCTTTGAATCTTCTTTATCATGCTAGGATTAGCAGGAAAAAGCAAAAAATTTCAGAATTGCACCTTGCAATGTGGAGATATTACTGTTTGTGCATTTACAATATTCATTGATTTTTGCCATTGAAAAACATGTTTTTCATATACCAGAAATGTTTGAAGCTACTGACTGAATGAAAGGAGCTGGCATCTCACTCTCTTTGAATCTTCTTTATCATGCTAGGATTAACAGGAAAAAGCTAAAAATTTCAGAATTGCACCGTGCAATGTGGTGATATTACTGTTTGTGCATTTACAATATTCATTGATTTTTGCCATTGAAAAACATGTTTTTCATATACCAGAAATGTTTGAAGCTAATGACTGAATGAAAGGAGCTGGCATCTCACTCTCTTTGAATCTTCTTTATCATGCTAGGATTAACAGGAAAAAGCTAAAAATTTCAGAATTGCACCGTGCAATGTGGAGATATTACTGTTTGTGCATTTACAATATTCATTGATTTTTGCCATTGAAAAACATGTTTTTCATATACCAGAAATGTTTGAAGCTACTGACTGAATGAAAGGAGCTGGCATCTCACTCTCTTTGAATCTTCTTTATCATGCTAGGATTAGCAGGAAAAAGCAAAAAATTTCAGAATTGCACCTTGCAATGTGGAGATATTACTGTTTGTGCATTTACAATATTCATTGATTTTTGCCATTGAAAAACATGTTTTTCATATACCAGAAATGTTTGAAGCTACTGACTGAATGAAAGGAGCTGGCATCTCACTCTCTTTGAATCTTCTTTATCATGCTAGGATTAACAGGAAAAAGCTAAAAATTTCAGAATTGCACCGTGCAATGTGGAGATATTACTGTTTGTGCATTTACAATATTCATTGATTTTTGCCATTGAAAAACATGTTTTTCATATACCAGAAATGTTTGAAGCTACTGACTGAATGAAAGGAGCTGGCATCTCACTCTCTTTGAATCTTCTTTATCATGCTAGGATTAGCAGGAAAAAGCAAAAAATTTCAGAATTGCACCTTGCAATGTGGAGATATTACTGTTTGTGCATTTACAATATTCATTGATTTTTGCCATTGAAAAACATGTTTTTCATATACCAGAAATGTTTGAAGCTACTGACTGAATGAAAGGAGCTGGCATCTCACTCTCTTTGAATCTTCTTTATCATGCTAGGATTAACAGGAAAAAGCAAAAAATTTCAGAATTGCACCTTGCAATGTGGAGATATTACTGTTTGTGCATTTACAATATTCATTGATTTTTGCCATTGAAAAACATGTTTTTCATATACCAGAAATGTTTGAAGCTACTGACTGAATGAAAGGAGCTGGCATCTCACTCTCTTTGAATCTTCTTTATCATGCTAGGATTAACAGGAAAAAGCTAAAAATTTCAGAATTGCACCGTGCAATGTGGAGATATTACTGTTTGTGCATTTACAATATTCATTGATTTTTGCCATTGAAAAACATGTTTTTCATATACCAGAAATGTTTGAAGCTACTGACTGAATGAAAGGAGCTGGCATCTCACTCTCTTTGAATCTTCTTTATCATGCTAGGATTAGCAGGAAAAAGCAAAAAATTTCAGAATTGCACCTTGCAATGTGGAGATATTACTGTTTGTGCATTTACAATATTCATTGATTTTTGCCATTGAAAAACATGTTTTTCATATACCAGAAATGTTTGAAGCTACTGACTGAATGAAAGGAGCTGGCATCTCACTCTCTTTGAATCTTCTTTATCATGCTAGGATTAACAGTAAAAAGCTAAAAATTTCAGAATTGCACCGTGCAATGTGGAGATATTACTGTTTGTGCATTTACAATAGTCATTGATTTTTGCCATTGAAAAACATGTTTTTCATATACCAGAAATGTTTGAAGCTACTGACTGAATGAAAGGAGCTGGCATCTCACTCTCTTTGAATCTTCTTTATCATGCTAGGATTAGCAGGAAAAAGCAAAAAATTTCAGAATTGCACCTTGCAATGTGGAGATATTACTGTTTCTGCATTTACAATATTCATTGATTTTTGCCATTGAAAAACATGTTTTTCATATACCAGAAATGTTTGAAGCTACTGACTGAATGAAAGGAGCTGGCATCTCACTCTCTTTGAATCTTCTTTATCATGCTAGGATTAGCAGGAAAAAGCAAAAAATTTCAGAATTGCACCTTGCAATGTGGAGATATTACTGTTTGTGCATTTACAATATTCATTGATTTTTGCCATTGAAAAACATGTTTTTCATATACCAGAAATGTTTGAAGCTACTGACTGAATGAAAGGAGCTGGCATCTCACTCTCTTTGAATCTTCTTTATCATGCTAGGATTAACAGGAAAAAGCTAAAAATTTCAGAATTGCACCGTGCAATGTGGAGATATTACTGTTTGTGCATTTACAATATTCATTGATTTTTGCCATTGAAAAACATGTTTTTCATATACCAGAAATGTTTGAAGCTACTGACTGAATGAAAGGAGCTGGCATCTCACTCTCTTTGAATCTTCTTTATCATGCTAGGATTAGCAGGAAAAAGCAAAAAAATTCAGAATTGCACCTTGCAATGTGGAGATATTACTGTTTGTGCATTTACAATATTCATTGATTTTTGCCATTGAAAAACATGTTTTTCATATACCAGAAATGTTTGAAGCTACTGACTGAATGAAAGGAGCTGGCATCTCACTCTCTTTGAATCTTCTTTATCATGCTAGGATTAACAGGAAAAAGCAAAAAATTTCAGAATTGCACCTTGCAATGTGGAGATATTACTGTTTGTGCATTTACAATATTCATTGATTTTTGCCATTGAAAAACATGTTTTTCATATACCAGAAATGTTTGAAGCTACTGACTGAATGAAAGGAGCTGGCATCTCACTCTCTTTGAATCTTCTTTATCATGCTAGGATTAACAGGAAAAAGCTAAAAATTTCAGAATTGCACCGTGCAATGTGGAGATATTACTGTTTGTGCATTTACAATATTCATTGATTTTTGCCATTGAAAAACATGTTTTTCATATACCAGAAATGTTTGAAGCTACTGACTGAATGAAAGGAGCTGGCATCTCACTCTCTTTGAATCTTCTTTATCATGCTAGGATTAGCAGGAAAAAGCAAAAAATTTCAGAATTGCACCTTGCAATGTGGAGATATTACTGTTTGTGCATTTACAATATTCATTGATTTTTGCCATTGAAAAACATGTTTTTCATATACCAGAAATGTTTGAAGCTACTGACTGAATGAAAGGAGCTGGCATCTCACTCTCTTTGAATCTTCTTTATCATGCTAGGATTAACAGGAAAAAGCAAAAAATTTCAGAATTGCACCTTGCAATGTGGAGATATTACTGTTTGTGCATTTACAATATTCATTGATTTTTGCCATTGAAAAACATGTTTTTCATATACCAGAAATGTTTGAAGCTACTGACTGAATGAAAGGAGCTGGCATCTCACTCTCTTTGAATCTTCTTTATCATGCTAGGATTAACAGGAAAAAGCTAAAAATTTCAGAATTGCACCGTGCAATGTGGAGATATTACTGTTTGTGCATTTACAATATTCATTGATTTTTGCCATTGAAAAACATGTTTTTCATATACCAGAAATGTTTGAAGCTACTGACTGAATGAAAGGAGCTGGCATCTCACTCTCTTTGAATTTTCTTTATCATGCTAGGATTAGCAGGAAAAAGCAAAAAATTTCAGAATTGCACCTTGCAATGTGGAGATATTACTGTTTGTGCATTTACAATATTCATTGATTTTTGCCATTGAAAACATGTTTTTCATATACCAGAAATGTTTGAAGCTACTGACTGAATGAAAGGAGCTGGCATCTCACTCTCTTTGAATCTTCTTTATCATGCTAGGATTAACAGGAAAAAGCAAAAAATTTCAGAATTGCACCTTGCAATGTGGAGATATTACTGTTTGTGCATTTACAATATTCATTGATTTTTGCCATTGAAAAACATGTTTTTCATATACCAGAAATGTTTGAAGCTACTGACTGAATGAAAGGAGCTGGCATCTCACTCTCTTTGAATCTTCTTTATCATGCTAGGATTAACAGGAAAAAGCTAAAAATTTCAGAATTGCACCGTGCAATGTGGAGATATTACTGTTTGTGCATTTACAATATTCATTGATTTTTGCCATTGAAAAACATGTTTTTCATATACCAGAAATGTTTGAAGCTACTGACTGAATGAAAGGAGCTGGCATCTCACTCTCTTTGAATATTCTTTATCATGCTAAGGATTAGCAGGAAAAAGCAAAAAATTTCAGAATTGCACCTTGCAATGTGGAGATATTACTGTTTGTGCATTTACAATATTCATTGATTTTTGCCATTGAAAAACATGTTTTTCATATACCAGAAATGTTTGAAGCTACTGACTGAATGAAAGGAGCTGGCATCTCACTCTCTTTGAATCTTCTTTATCATGCTAGGATTAACAGGAAAAAGCTAAAAATTTCAGAATTGCACCGTGCAATGTGGAGATATTACTGTTTGTGCATTTACAATATTCATTGATTTTTGCCATTGAAAAACATGTTTTTCATATACCAGAAATGTTTGAAGCTACTGACTGAATGAAAGGAGCTGGCATCTCACTCTCTTTGAATCTTCTTTATCATGCTAGGATTAGCAGGAAAAAGCAAAAAATTTCAGAATTGCACCTTGCAATGTGGAGATATTACTGTTTGTGCATTTACAATATTCATTGATTTTTGCCATTGAAAAACATGTTTTTCATATACCAGAAATGTTTGAAGCTACTGACTGAATGAAAGGAGCTGGCATCTCACTCTCTTTGAATCTTCTTTATCATGCTAGGATTAACAGGAAAAAGCAAAAAATTTCAGAATTGCACCTTGCAATGTGGAGATATTACTGTTTGTGCATTTACAATATTCATTGATTTTTGCCATTGAAAAACATGTTTTTCATATACCAGAAATGTTTGAAGCTACTGACTGAATGAAAGGAGCTGGCATCTCACTCTCTTTGAATCTTCTTTATCATGCTAGGATTAACAGGAAAAAGCTAAAAATTTCAGAATTGCACCGTGCAATGTGGAGATATTACTGTTTGTGCATTTACAATATTCATTGATTTTTGCCATTGAAAAACATGTTTTTCATATACCAGAAATGTTTGAAGCTACTGACTGAATGAAAGGAGCTGGCATCTCACTCTCTTTGAATCTTCTTTATCATGCTAGGATTAACAGGAAAAAGCAAAAAATTTCAGAATTGCACCTTGCAATGTGGAGATATTACTGTTTGTGCATTTACAATATTCATTGATTTTTGCCATTGAAAAACATGTTTTTCATATACCAGAAATGTTTGAAGCTACTGACTGAATGAAAGGAGCTGGCATCTCACTCTCTTTGAATCTTCTTTATCATGCTAGGATTAACAGGAAAAAGCTAAAAATTTCAGAATTGCACCGTGCAATGTGGAGATATTACTGTTTGTGCATTTACAATATTCATTGATTTTTGCCATTGAAAAACATGTTTTTCATATACCAGAAATGTTTGAAGCTACTGACTGAATGAAAGGAGCTGGCATCTCACTCTCTTTGAATCTTCTTTATCATGCTAGGATTAGCAGGAAAAAGCAAAAAATTTCAGAATTGCACCTTGCAATGTGGAGATATTACTGTTTGTGCATTTACAATATTCATTGATTTTTGCCATTGAAAAACATGTTTTTCATATACCAGAAATGTTTGAAGCTACTGACTGAATGAAAGGAGCTGGCATCTCACTCTCTTTGAATCTTCTTTATCATGCTAGGATTAACAGGAAAAAGCTAAAAAATTTCAGAATTGCACCTTGCAATGTGGAGATATTACTGTTTGTGCATTTACAATATTCATTGATTTTTGCCATTGAAAAACATGTTTTTCATATACCAGAAATGTTTGAAGCTACTGACTGAATGAAAGGAGCTGGCATCTCACTCTCTTTGAATCTTCTTTATCATGCTAGGATTAACAGGAAAAAGCTAAAAATTTCAGAATTGCACCGTGCAATGTGGAGATATTACTGTTTGTGCATTTACAATATTCATTGATTTTTGCCATTGAAAAACATGTTTTTCATATACCAGAAATGTTTGAAGCTACTGACTGAATGAAAGGAGCTGGCATCTCACTCTCTTTGAATCTTCTTTATCATGCTAGGATTAACAGGAAAAAGCAAAAAATTTCAGAATTGCACCTTGCAATGTGGAGATATTACTGTTTGTGCATTTACAATATTCATTGATTTTTGCCATTGAAAAACATGTTTTTCATATACCAGAAATGTTTGAAGCTACTGACTGAATGAAAGGAGCTGGCATCTCACTCTCTTTGAATCTTCTTTATCATGCTAGGATTAACAGGAAAAAGCTAAAAATTTCAGAATTGCACCGTGCAATGTGGAGATATTACTGTTTGTGCATTTACAATATTCATTGATTTTTGCCATGAAAAACATGTTTTTCATATACCAGAAATGTTTGAAGCTACTGACTGAATGAAAGGAGCTGGCATCTCACTCTCTTTGAATCTTCTTTATCATGCTAGGATTAGCAGGAAAAAGCAAAAAATTTCAGAATTGCACCTTGCAATGTGGAGATATTACTGTTTGTGCATTTACAATATTCATTGATTTTTGCCATTGAAAAACATGTTTTTCATATACCAGAAATGTTTGAAGCTACTGACTGAATGAAAGGAGCTGGCATCTCACTCTCTTTGAATCTTCTTTATCATGCTAGGATTAACAGGAAAAAGCTAAAAATTTCAGAATTGCACCGTGCAATGTGGAGATATTACTGTTTGTGCATTTACAATATTCATTGATTTTTGCCATTGAAAAACATGTTTTTCATATACCAGAAATGTTTGAAGCTACTGACTGAATGAAAGGAGCTGGCATCTCACTCTCTTTGAATCTTCTTTATCATGCTAGGATTAGCAGGAAAAAGCAAAAAATTTCAGAATTGCACCTTGCAATGTGGAGATATTACTGTTTGTGCATTTACAATATTCATTGATTTTTGCCATTGAAAAACATGTTTTTCATATACCAGAAATGTTTGAAGCTACTGACTGAATGAAAGGAGCTGGCATCTCACTCTCTTTGAATCTTCTTTATCATGCTAGGATTAACAGGAAAAAGCAAAAATTTCAGAATTGCACCTTGCAATGTGGAGATATTACTGTTTGTGCATTTACAATATTCATTGATTTTTGCCATTGAAAAACATGTTTTTCATATACCAGAAATGTTTGAAGCTACTGACTGAATGAAAGGAGCTGGCATCTCACTCTCTTTGAATCTTCTTTATCATGCTAGGATTAACAGGAAAAAGCTAAAAATTTCAGAATTGCACCGTGCAATGTGGAGATATTACTGTTTGTGCATTTACAATATTCATTGATTTTTGCCATTGAAAAACATGTTTTTCATATACCAGAAATGTTTGAAGCTAATGACTGAATGAAAGGAGCTGGCATCTCACTCTCTTTGAATCTTCTTTATCATGCTAGGATTAACAGGAAAAAGCTAAAAATTTCAGAATTGCACCGTGCAATGTGGAGATATTACTGTTTGTGCATTTACAATATTCATTGATTTTTGCCATTGAAAAACATGTTTTTCATATACCAGAAATGTTTGAAGCTACTGACTGAATGAAAGGAGCTGGCATCTCACTCTCTTTGAATCTTCTTTATCATGCTAGGATTAGCAGGAAAAAGCAAAAAATTTCAGAATTGCACCTTGCAATGTGGAGATATTACTGTTTGTGCATTTACAATATTCATTGATTTTTGCCATTGAAAAACATGTTTTTCATATACCAGAAATGTTTGAAGCTACTGACTGAATGAAAGGAGCTGGCATCTCACTCTCTTTGAATCTTCTTTATCATGCTAGGATTAACAGGAAAAAGCTAAAAATTTCAGAATTGCACCGTGCAATGTGGAGATATTACTGTTTGTGCATTTACAATATTCATTGATTTTTGCCATTGAAAAACATGTTTTTCATATACCAGAAATGTTTGAAGCTACTGACTGAATGAAAGGAGCTGGCATCTCACTCTCTTTGAATCTTCTTTATCATGCTAGGATTAGCAGGAAAAAGCAAAAAATTTCAGAATTGCACCTTGCAATGTGGAGATATTACTGTTTGTGCATTTACAATATTCATTGATTTTTGCCATTGAAAAACATGTTTTTCATATACCAGAAATGTTTGAAGCTACTGACTGAATGAAAGGAGCTGGCATCTCACTCTCTTTGAATCTTCTTTATCATGCTAGGATTAACAGGAAAAAGCTAAAAATTTCAGAATTGCACCTTGCAATGTGGAGATATTACTGTTTGTGCATTTACAATATTCATTGATTTTTGCCATTGAAAAACATGTTTTTCATATACCAGAAATGTTTGAAGCTACTGACTGAATGAAAGGAGCTGGCATCTCACTCTCTTTGAATCTTCTTTATCATGCTAGGATTAACAGGAAAAAGCTAAAAATTTCAGAATTGCACCGTGCAATGTGGAGATATTACTGTTTGTGCATTTACAATATTCATTGATTTTTGCCATTGAAAAACATGTTTTTCATATACCAGAAATGTTTGAAGCTACTGACTGAATGAAAGGAGCTGGCATCTCACTCTCTTTGAATCTTCTTTATCATGCTAGGATTAGCAGGAAAAAGCAAAAAATTTCAGAATTGCACCTTGCAATGTGGAGATATTACTGTTTGTGCATTTACAATATTCATTGATTTTTGCCATTGAAAAACATGTTTTTCATATACCAGAAATGTTTGAAGCTACTGACTGAATGAAAGGAGCTGGCATCTCACTCTCTTTGAATCTTCTTTATCATGCTAGGATTAACAGGAAAAAGCTAAAAATTTCAGAATTGCACCGTGCAATGTGGAGATATTACTGTTTGTGCATTTACAATATTCATTGATTTTTGCCATTGAAAAACATGTTTTTCATATACCAGAAATGTTTGAAGCTACTGACTGAATGAAAGGAGCTGGCATCTCACTCTCTTTGAATCTTCTTTATCATGCTAGGATTAGCAGGAAAAAGAAAAAATTTCAGAATTGCACCTTGCAATGTGGAGATATTACTGTTTGTGCATTTACAATATTCATTGATTTTTGCCATTGAAAAACATGTTTTTCATATACCAGAAATGTTTGAAGCTACTGACTGAATGAAAGGAGCTGGCATCTCACTCTCTTTGAATCTTCTTTATCATGCTAGGATTAGCAGGAAAAAGCAAAAAATTTCAGAATTGCACCTTGCAATGTGGAGATATTACTGTTTGTGCATTTACAATATTCATTGATTTTTGCCATTGAAAAACATGTTTTTCATATACCAGAAATGTTTGAAGCTACTGACTGAATGAAAGGAGCTGGCATCTCACTCTCTTTGAATCTTCTTTATCATGCTAGGATTAACAGGAAAAAGCAAAAAATTTCAGAATTGCACCTTGCAATGTGGAGATATTACTGTTTGTGCATTTACAATATTCATTGATTTTTGCCATTGAAAAACATGTTTTTCATATACCAGAAATGTTTGAAGCTACTGACTGAATGAAAGGAGCTGGCATCTCACTCTCTTTGAATCTTCTTTATCATGCTAGGATTAACAGGAAAAAGCTAAAAATTTCAGAATTGCACCGTGCAATGTGGAGATATTACTGTTTGTGCATTTACAATATTCATTGATTTTTGCCATTGAAAAACATGTTTTTCATATACCAGAAATGTTTGAAGCTACTGACTGAATGAAAGGAGCTGGCATCTCACTCTCTTTGAATCTTCTTTATCATGCTAGGATTAACAGGAAAAAGCAAAAAATTTCAGAATTGCACCTTGCAATGTGGAGATATTACTGTTTGTGCATTTACAATATTCATTGATTTTTGCCATTGAAAAACATGTTTTTCATATACCAGAAATGTTTGAAGCTACTGACTGAATGAAAGGAGCTGGCATCTCACTCTCTTTGAATCTTCTTTATCATGCTAGGATTAACAGGAAAAAGCTAAAAATTTCAGAATTGCACCGTGCAATGTGGAGATATTACTGTTTGTGCATTTACAATATTCATTGATTTTTGCCATTGAAAAACATGTTTTTCATATACCAGAAATGTTTGAAGCTACTGACTGAATGAAAGGAGCTGGCATCTCACTCTCTTTGAATCTTCTTTATCATGCTAGGATTAGCAGGAAAAGCAAAAAATTTCAGAATTGCACCTTGCAATGTGGAGATATTACTGTTTGTGCATTTACAATATTCATTGATTTTTGCCATTGAAAAACATGTTTTTCATATACCAGAAATGTTTGAAGCTACTGACTGAATGAAAGGAGCTGGCATCTCACTCTCTTTGAATCTTCTTTATCATGCTAGGATTAACAGGAAAAAGCTAAAAATTTCAGAATTGCACCGTGCAATGTGGAGATATTACTGTTTGTGCATTTACAATATTCATTGATTTTTGCCATTGAAAAACATGTTTTTCATATACCAGAAATGTTTGAAGCTACTGACTGAATGAAAGGAGCTGGCATCTCACTCTCTTTGAATCTTCTTTATCATGCTAGGATTAGCAGGAAAAAGCAAAAAAATTTCAGAATTGCACCTTGCAATGTGGAGATATTACTGTTTGTGCATTTACAATATTCATTGATTTTTGCCATTGAAAAACATGTTTTTCATATACCAGAAATGTTTGAAGCTACTGACTGAATGAAAGGAGCTGGCATCTCACTCTCTTTGAATCTTCTTTATCATGCTAGGATTAACAGGAAAAAGCAAAAAATTTCAGAATTGCACCTTGCAATGTGGAGATATTACTGTTTGTGCATTTACAATATTCATTGATTTTTGCAATTGAAAAACATGTTTTTCATATACCAGAAATGTTTGAAGCTACTGACTGAATGAAAGGAGCTGGCATCTCACTCTCTTTGAATCTTCT
Source organism: Phyllobates terribilis (assembly GCF_046119375.1). Classification (NCBI taxonomy): domain Eukaryota; kingdom Metazoa; phylum Chordata; class Amphibia; order Anura; family Dendrobatidae; genus Phyllobates; species Phyllobates terribilis. The sequence goes on from NW_027367641.1 coordinate 51,521, forward strand.
TTATCATGCTAGGATTAACAGGAAAAAGCTAAAAATTTCAGAATTGCACCGTGCAATGTGGAGATATTACTGTTTGTGCATTTACAATATTCATTGATTTTTGCCATTGAAAAACATGTTTTTCATATACCAGAAATGTTTGAAGCTACTGACTGAATGAAAGGAGCTGGCATCTCACTCTCTTTGAATCTTCTTTATCATGCTAGGATTAGCAGGAAAAAGCAAAAAATTTCAGAATTGCACCTTGCAATGTGGAGATATTACTGTTTGTGCATTTACAATATTCATTGATTTTTGCCATTGAAAAACATGTTTTTCATATACCAGAAATGTTTGAAGCTACTGACTGAATGAAAGGAGCTGGCATCTCACTCTCTTTGAATCTTCTTTATCATGCTAGGATTAACAGGAAAAAGCTAAAAATTTCAGAATTGCACCGTGCAATGTGGAGATATTACTGTTTGTGCATTTACAATATTCATTGATTTTTGCCATTGAAAAACATGTTTTTCATATACCAGAAATGTTTGAAGCTACTGACTGAATGAAAGGAGCTGGCATCTCACTCTCTTTGAATCTTCTTTATCATGCTAGGATTAGCAGGAAAAAGCAAAAAATTTCAGAATTGCACCTTGCAATGTGGAGATATTACTGTTTGTGCATTTACAATATTCATTGATTTTTGCCATTGAAAAACATGTTTTTCATATACCAGAAATGTTTGAAGCTACTGACTGAATGAAAGGAGCTGGCATCTCACTCTCTTTGAATCTTCTTTATCATGCTAGGATTAACAGGAAAAAGCAAAAATTTCAGAATTGCACCTTGCAATGTGGAGATATTACTGTTTGTGCATTTACAATATTCATTGATTTTTGCCATTGAAAAACATGTTTTTCATATACCAGAAATGTTTGAAGCTACTGACTGAATGAAAGGAGCTGGCATCTCACTCTCTTTGAATCTTCTTTATCATGCTAGGATTAACAGGAAAAAGCTAAAAATTTCAGAATTGCACCGTGCAATGTGGAGATATTACTGTTTGTGCATTTACAATATTCATTGATTTTTGCCATTGAAAAACATGTTTTTCATATACCAGAAATGTTTGAAGCTAATGACTGAATGAAAGGAGCTGGCATCTCACTCTCTTTGAATCTTCTTTATCATGCTAGGATTAACAGGAAAAAGCTAAAAATTTCAGAATTGCACCGTGCAATGTGGAGATATTACTGTTTGTGCATTTACAATATTCATTGATTTTTGCCATTGAAAAACATGTTTTTCATATACCAGAAATGTTTGAAGCTACTGACTGAATGAAAGGAGCTGGCATCTCACTCTCTTTGAATCTTCTTTATCATGCTAGGATTAGCAGGAAAAAGCAAAAAATTTCAGAATTGCACCTTGCAATGTGGAGATATTACTGTTTGTGCATTTACAATATTCATTGATTTTTGCCATTGAAAAACATGTTTTTCATATACCAGAAATGTTTGAAGCTACTGACTGAATGAAAGGGAGCTGGCATCTCACTCTCTTTGAATCTTCTTTATCATGCTAGGATTAACAGGAAAAAGCTAAAAATTTCAGAATTGCACCGTGCAATGTGGAGATATTACTGTTTGTGCATTTACAATATTCATTGATTTTTGCCATTGAAAAACATGTTTTTCATATACCAGAAATGTTTGAAGCTACTGACTGAATGAAAGGAGCTGGCATCTCACTCTCTTTGAATCTTCTTTATCATGCTAGGATTAGCAGGAAAAAGCAAAAAATTTCAGAATTGCACCTTGCAATGTGGAGATATTACTGTTTGTGCATTTACAATATTCATTGATTTTTGCCATTGAAAAACATGTTTTTCATATACCAGAAATGTTTGAAGCTACTGACTGAATGAAAGGAGCTGGCATCTCACTCTCTTTGAATCTTCTTTATCATGCTAGGATTAACAGGAAAAAGCAAAAAATTTCAGAATTGCACCTTGCAATGTGGAGATATTACTGTTTGTGCATTTACAATATTCATTGATTTTTGCCATTGAAAAACATGTTTTTCATATACCAGAAATGTTTGAAGCTACTGACTGAATGAAAGGAGCTGGCATCTCACTCTCTTTGAATCTTCTTTATCATGCTAGGATTAGCAGGAAAAAGCAAAAAATTTCAGAATTGCACCTTGCAATGTGGAGATATTACTGTTTGTGCATTTACAATATTCATTGATTTTTGCCATTGAAAAACATGTTTTTCATATACCAGAAATGTTTGAAGCTACTGACTGAATGAAAGGAGCTGGCATCTCACTCTCTTTGAATCTTCTTTATCATGCTAGGATTAACAGGAAAAAGCTAAAAATTTCAGAATTGCTCCGTGCAATGTGGAGATATTACTGTTTGTGCATTTACAATATTCATTGATTTTTGCCATTGAAAAACATGTTTTTCATATACCAGAAATGTTTGAAGCTACTGACTGAATGAAAGGAGCTGGCATCTCACTCTCTTTGAATCTTCTTTATCATGCTAGGATTAGCCAGGAAAAAGCAAAAAATTTCAGAATTGCACCTTGCAATGTGGAGATATTACTGTTTGTGCATTTACAATATTCATTGATTTTTGCCATTGAAAAACATGTTTTTCATATACCAGAAATGTTTGAAGCTACTGACTGAATGAAAGGAGCTGGCATCTCACTCTCTTTGAATCTTCTTTATCATGCTAGGATTAACAGGAAAAAGCTAAAAATTTCAGAACTGCACCGTGCAATGTGGAGATATTACTGTTTGTGCATTTACAATATTCATTGATTTTTGCCATTGAAAAACATGTTTTTCATATACCAGAAATGTTTGAAGCTACTGACTGAATGAAAGGAGCTGGCATCTCACTCTCTTTGAATCTTCTTTATCATGCTAGGATTAGCAGGAAAAAGCAAAAAATTTCAGAATTGCACCTTGCAATGTGGAGATATTACTGTTTGTGCATTTACAATATTCATTGATTTTTGCCATTGAAAAACATGTTTTTCATATACCAGAAATGTTTGAAGCTACTGACTGAATGAAAGGAGCTGGCATCTCACTCTCTTTGAATCTTCTTTATCATGCTAGGATTAACAGGAAAAAGCAAAAAATTTCAGAATTGCACCTTGCAATGTGGAGATATTACTGTTTGTGCATTTACAATATTCATTGATTTTTGCCATTGAAAAACATGTTTTTCATATACCAGAAATGTTTGAAGCTACTGACTGAATGAAAGGAGCTGGCATCTCACTCTCTTTGAATCTTCTTTATCATGCTAGGATTAACAGGAAAAAGCAAAAAATTTCAGAATTGCACCTTGCAATGTGGAGATATTACTGTTTGTGCATTTACAATATTCATTGATTTTTGCCATTGAAAAACATGTTTTTCATATACCAGAAATGTTTGAAGCTACTGACTGAATGAAAGGAGCTGGCATCTCACTCTCTTTGAATCTTCTTTATCATGCTAGGATTAGCAGGAAAAAGCAAAAAATTTCAGAATTGCACCTTGCAATGTGGAGATATTACTGTTTGTGCATTTACAATATTCATTGATTTTTGCCATTGAAAAACATGTTTTTCATATACCAGAAATGTTTGAAGCTACTGACTGAATGAAAGGAGCTGGCATCTCACTCTCTTTGAATCTTCTTTATCATGCTAGGATTAACAGGAAAAAGCTAAAAATTTCAGAATTGCACCGTGCAATGTGGAGATATTACTGTTTGTGCATTTACAATATTCATTGATTTTTGCCATTGAAAAACATGTTTTTCATATACCAGAAATGTTTGAAGCTACTGACTGAATGAAAGGAGCTGGCATCTCACTCTCTTTGAATCTTCTTTATCATGCTAGGATTAGCAGGAAAAAGCAAAAAATTTCAGAATTGCACCTTGCAATGTGGAGATATTACTGTTTGTGCATTTACAATATTCATTGATTTTTGCCATTGAAAAACATGTTTTTCATATACCAGAAATGTTTGAAGCTACTGACTGAATGAAAGGAGCTGGCATCTCACTCTCTTTGAATCTTCTTTATCATGCTAGGATTAACAGGAAAAAGCTAAAAATTTCAGAATTGCACCTTGCAATGTGGAGATATTACTGTTTGTGCATTTACAATATTCATTGATTTTTGCCATTGAAAAACATGTTTTTCATATACCAGAAATGTTTGAAGCTACTGACTGAATGAAAGGAGCTGGCATCTCACTCTCTTTGAATCTTCTTTATCATGCTAGGATTAGCAGGAAAAAGCAAAAAATTTCAGAATTGCACCTTGCAATGTGGAGATATTACTGTTTGTGCATTTACAATATTTCATTGATTTTTGCCATTGAAAAACATGTTTTTCATATACCAGAAATGTTTGAAGCTACTGACTGAATGAAAGGAGCTGGCATCTCACTCTCTTTGAATCTTCTTTATCATGCTAGGATTAACAGGAAAAAGCAAAAATTTCAGAATTGCACCTTGCAATGTGGAGATATTACTGTTTGTGCATTTACAATATTCATTGATTTTTGCCATTGAAAAACATGTTTTTCATATACCAGAAATGTTTGAAGCTACTGACTGAATGAAAGGGAGCTGGCATCTCACATCTCTTTGAATCTGCTTTATCATGCTAGGATTAGCAGGAAAAAGCAAAAA